>NW_026867476.1:1562963-1685452 GCF_020745735.1 Hemiscyllium ocellatum
GACGGTGAAAGAGAGACTGAGGGGAGGAGAGAGAGAGAGAGAGACGGGGAGATATGGTGGTGGGAAGGAGGTCAGAGGGCGGAGGTGAGGTGGGGGGGTTGGGGAAGGGGTGCGAGAAAGGGGCAGGTTGCAACGTAAAAGGATGAAGTGAGCCGGTAGGAACAGAGCGCATTGTGGAGCGGGGATGTTTCTCAGTGAGGGATAAGGTTGGGTTCAGTGAGCTCAGTGCTTTGCTCCATCCCAGGACTGGCTCATTTCTGTCCGGCGTTGTAATAGATTAGATTAGACTTAGAGTGTGGAAACAGGCCCTTCGGCCCAACAAGTCCACACCGACCCGCCGAAGCGCAACCCACCCATACCCCTACATTACCCCTTACCTAACACTACGGGTAATGTAGCATGGCCAATTCACCTGACCCGCACATCTTTGGACTGTGGGAGGAAACGGAGCACCCGGAGGAAAACCACGCAGACACGGGGAGAACGTGCAAACTCCACACAGTCAGTCGCCTGAGTCGGGAATTGAACCGGGTCTTCAGGCGCTGTGAGGCAGCAGTGCTAACCACTGTGCCACCGTGCCGTAATAGTTGCTGAGTTGACAGTCCACATCGCCTCCTCGTCGTGTCATTGTCTTAGCGACAAGTGACATTTTCACCCAAAGGAAAGTGTCAGGCGGCCTGAGGAGGGATGTCAGGGAGATCTGGGAAACACTGTAACCTGAGGAAGGGGTCGCGGGTGTTGGGGAACAGAGAGACCGAGAGGGGATGGGAGGGAGTGGAGTGAGAACACAAACAGAGACAGCTGGGGACAACCAGAGGGAGAGCGAGAGAGAAACGGAGAGAAACAGCTGGGAAAACAGCAAGATACACAGAGGTGAGAAAACTAAAACGTGGGGAGAGAGACTGGCAGAGAGACAGAGAGAGAGAGAGAGAGAGAGAGCGAGACAGGGACAGAGACAGAGACAGAGAGAGAGACAGAGACAGAGAGAGAGACACAGAGAGAGACACAGAGACAGACAGACAGAGAGAGAGAGACACACACAGAGAGACAGACAGAGAGAGAGAGAGAGAGAGAGAGAGAGAGAGAGAGAGACAGAGACAGAGAGAGAGACACAGAGACAGACAGACAGAGAGAGAGAGACACACACAGAGAGACAGACAGAGAGAGAGAGAGAGAGACAGGGAGAGAGAGAGAGACAGAGACAGAGAGAGAGACAGAGAGACAGACAGACAGAGAGAGAGAGACACAGAGAGAGAGACAGACAGAGAAAGAGAGAGAGAGACAGAGAGAGAGAGAGAGAGAGCGAGAGACAGATAGAGAGAGAGAACGAGAGAGAAAGACAGAGAGAGAGACACAGAGAGAGACACAGAGAGACAGAGAAAAAGAGAGAGAGAGAGAGAGACAGAGACAGGGAGGGAGAGAGAGAGAGAGAGAGACAGAGAGAGAGAGAAACAGAGAGAGACCGGGAGAGAGAGAGACAGACAGACAGAGAGAGAGAGAGATAGACAGAGAGAGAGAGAGATAGAGAGAGAGAGAGACAGAGAGAGAGAGAAAGACAGAGAGAGACAGAGAGAGAGAGACAGAGACAGAGAGAGACACAGCGAGAGAGACAGAGAGAGACAGAGAGAGACACAGTGAGAAGGAGAAATGAAGAGTGCAGTTAGTGAAGAACATGGAGCCAGTAATGATCTGAATGATAAAGAGATGGACTTTGAGATAGAGTGAGCTCCGGATCCAGAACAGAATAAACACTAGAGCGAGGCAGCCAGCTGTACAGGAAGTGAGACAGGGACATACAGGCGGGGGAAGTGAGCTCAGGTTGGGCAAAGCACAGTGGGTGACCTGACAGGGACAGGGGAAGGATTGGTTTTCGAGTTGTGGATGTGTTGTGTATTTCAGCACCACCCCGAGCTGCTGTGCCCCGCTTTCCCTCCCCAGGCTCGGAAATTGGCAGCGGGTTCAGGGAAACCTCTCTGCTGTTGTTTTAGGAACAGCGAGTGGGCGGCTGCCTCTGGGAGCGACTGGCCCTGCCTTGGGGTTCCTACCCTGCGTTACGTTCATAGCCCCTCGGTCGAGATTTCTTGCCAGTGAACCCTGCATTGCTCTATCTCTCTCTCTCTCTCTCCTCCTTCCCTCAGTCTGGTACCTTGACAGGATTTTTCCCACCTCATTGGGATCGAATTCTGGAACTGCTTGTCACTTTGACAGTCTCGTGTTAGTTTTCCTCTCTCACTGTCGCTAACCCCTGCCCACTCTTCCACCCCCACCCTCTGCCCACCCCGTCGGCCCCCTTCTCATCACCTCACGGCCAGAAAACCCTCGGGCATGCGGGTCACGCTGAGAGGGAATACCGACTCTGGCCCGGGTTCCCGGGGAAAGGATTGGGTCGGAGTGGTCTGGCCTCCCCCAGCACCGCGAGGCAGCAACGTGCGTCACCCCCTGACCTCGCTGACCGTCTCGTTCCCGGTGCCCCGGGGGGGGGAGGCGAAGGTGAACGGGACCGGGCCAGCCTTCGAGGCCGATCGGATGCAGGGTGGGAGGCTGGGGAGGAGCGAGCAGCTAGGAGGGACACTCCCAGCCCCATTCTGAAGGCCCGGCGGCCAAGCTGACCCACCGCCCCCAGGAACCCCCGGAGCTCCCCATTAGCCCGCCAGCACCCAAAACTCTGCCGGCTGGGATTCACACGACCACGCTCTCACCCGACTTGGGGATGGGGTGGGCAGGGTCACTCTAGTCTCAATGCAGAGGGAGGGCTGCAATATCGGCGGTGCCCTCTCGTCCGCCAAGCCAAGGAGGCGAAACAAAACAGCCCACAGTTGGAGCGCTGGTGTTTTACATCGAGGATGAGGAAACCAGGCAGTGGGGGTGGGGGTTATACATCATCACTTCATCTTGGGGCGGCACACTGGCACAGTGGTTAGCACCGCTGCCTCATCGCGCCAGGGACCCGGGTTCAATCCCAGCCTCGGGCGACCGACGGCATAAAGTGCTAAATTACCCATAGTGCCCAGGGATGTGCAGGTTAGGGTGGATTGGCCGTGCTAAATTACCCATAGTGCCCAGGGATGTGCAGGTTAGGGTGGATTGATCGTGCTAAATTACCCATAGTGCCCGTGGATGTGCAAGTTGGGGTGGATTGGCCATGCTAAATTACCCATAGTGCCCAGGGATGTGCAGGTTAGGGTGGATTGGCCATGCTAAATTACCCATCGTGCACAGGGATGTACCGGTTATGGTGTATTGGCCATGCTAAATTACCCATAGTGCCCAGGGATGTGCAGATTAGGTTGGATTGACCATGCTAAATTACCCATAGTGCCCATGGATGTGCAGGTTAGGGTGGATTGGCCATGCTAAATTATCCATAGTGCCCAGGGATGTGTAGGTTAGGGTGGATTGGTCGTGCTAAATTACCCATAATCCCAGGGATGTGCAGGTTAGGGTGGATTGGCCATGCTAAATTACCCATCGTGCACAGGGATGTACCGGTTATGGTGTATTGGCCATGCTAAATTACCCATAGTGCCCAGGGATGTGCAGGTTAGGGTGGATTGGCCGTGCTAAATTACACATAGTGTCCATGGATGTGCAAGTTGGGGTGGATTGGCTGTGCTAAATTACCCATAGTGCCCATGGATGTGCAAGTTGGGGTGGATTGGCCATGCTAAATTATCCATAGTGCCCAGGGATGTGCAGATTAGGTTGGATTGACCATGCTAAATTACCCATAGTGCCCATGGATGTGCAGGTTAGGGTGGATTGGCCATGCTAAATTATCCATAGTGCCCAGGGATGTGTAGGTTAGGGTGGATTGGTCGTGCTAAATTACCCATAATCCCAGGGATATGCAGGTTAGGGTGGATTGGCCATGCTAAATTACCCATCGTGCACAGGGATGTGCAGGTTATGGTGTATTGGCCATGCTAAATTACCATAGTGCCCAGGGATGTGCAGGTTGTGGTGGATTGGCCATGCTAAATTACCCATAGTGCCCAGGGATGTGTAGGTTAGGGTGGATTGGTCATGCTAAATTACCCATAATCCCAGGGATGTGCAGGTTGTGGTGGATTGGCCATGCTAAATTACCCATAGTGCACAGGGATGTGTAGGTTAGGGTAGATTGGTCGTGCTAAATTACCCATAATCCCAGGGATGTGCAGATTAGGGTGGATTGGCCATGCTAAATTACCCATAGTGCCCAGGGATGTGCAGGTTAGGGTGGATTGGCCATGCTAAATTACCCATAGTGCCCAGGGATGTGTAGGTTAGGGTGGATTGGTCGTGCTAAATTACCCATAATCCCAGGGATGTGCAGGTTAGGGTGGATTGGCCATGCTAAATTACCCATAGTACCCAGGGATGTGTAGGTTAGGGTGGATTGGTTCTGCTAAATTACCCATAATCCCTGGGATGTGCAGGTTAGGGTGGATTGGCCATGCTAAATTACCCATAGTGCCCAGGGATGTGTTGGTTAGGGTGGATTGGTTCTGCTAAATTACCCATAATCCCTGGGATGTGCAGGTTAGGGTGGATTGGCCATGCTAAATTACCCATAGTGCCCAGGGATGTGCAGGTTAGGGTGGATTGGCCATGCTAAATTACCCATAGTGCCCAGCGATGTGCAGGTTAGGGTGGGTTAGCCATGGAAAATGGAGGCTTACCAGGTAGGATCGTGGGCTGTGTCTGGGTTGGATGTTCTTCCGAGGTTTGGCGTGGGCCTGATGGGCTGAATGGCCTGCTTCCACTCTGTCGGGATTGTCCGAGTTGCAGAATGCACTGGCTGGACTGCAGCTGGAACACTGGGGCCTCAGGAAAAGACGTCTGGCCTTAGGATTGCAGGATAGACTCGCTGGAAAGATACCTGGACTTAAAGGGTCAGATTCGAAGGTCAAATGATATAAAGCCGGGTTGAATTCCCTCAATTGTAACTGGCAGTTTCAAAATTTCCATGCTGTTAATACGGTTTAGAATTGAAAAGAGCGGGGAAACCATTCCTGCTGGTCGGAAAATCAAGTGGTGGGCTTTCCAAGTTCGGAGCGGGAACTGGGAGCAGGGTTTTCAATCTTGCACCGTATTCCTGCCCCAGTCTCCTCAGCAGTGCCTGACCTCTCTCAGGATCCAGGAAACGAGCGCGCTTGAGGGAAAACCTCCCTCCCAAGCGGAAATGGAGGCCGACTGAGGTTGGAGTGAATGGGTTCAAGTCGCTTCGGTTCCGTCCCCCAACAAACCAGAGCCCGAAGAAATCAGGGGGCCCGCGCGTTATCACGCTGGGCAGTCTGACCACACTCAACCCCCAAGGTCCCCCTTCCCACCTCCCCCCTAAACGTGCTACCCCCAAGCTTGTTCACTTTGTGAACAGAACTCACGAGTCCAAGGATAACGTGTGGAAGCCAGGTCAACAAAGTGACTTCAGACTTCAAGCTCACCGTACACCCGAGACTGCACGCGATGAGCTTAATGTCATACAATACCATGAGCAATATTACCGTGCGAGTGAGCCTTTAGATCCTGCATAAAATAAACGCCGCCACCTTGTCGCAAACTTCATTCATCGGCCGGAGGGCCGGTCAGCTTTGGGAACGGCGTTTGAGCAGAAGCAGTGATCTGGAGCCGAGAGCGCGGCGCTGGGGAAGCCCCGCAACTCAGGCAGCATCCGAGGAGCAGGAGAATCGACGCACGAGCCCTTCATCAGGAATCATGATAGAACATAGAACAATACAGCACAGAACAGGCCCTTCGGCCCACCCATGTTGTCCTAGCTTCAGCACCTATCCATGTATCCATCCAATTGCCGCTTAAAGGTCACCAATGATTCTGCCTCTGCCACTCCCACAGGCAGCGCATTCCATGCCCCCACCACTCTCTGGGTAAAGAACCCACCCCTGACATCCCCTCTATACCTTCCACCCTTCACCTTAAATTTATCTCCCCTTGTAACACTCTGTTGTACCCGGGGAAAAAGTCTCTGACTGTCTACTCTACCTATTCCCCTGATCATCTTATAAACCTCTATCAAGTCACCCCTCATCCTTCGCCGTTCCAATGAGAAAAGGCCTAGCACTCTCAACCTATCCTCGTACGACCTATTCTCCATTCCAGGCAACATCCTGGTAAATCTCCTCTGCACCCTCTCCAAAGCTTCCACGTCTTTCCTAAAGTGAGGCGACCAGAACTGCACACAGTACTCCAAATGTGGCCATACCAAGGTCAGGTAGAGCTGCAACATCACCTCACGGCTCTTGAATTCAATCCCTCTGCTAATGAACGCTAATACACCATAGGCCTTCTTACAAGCTCTATCCACCCGAGTGGCAACTTTCAAAGAGCTATGAACACAGACCCCAAGATCCCTCTGTTCCTCCACCTGACTAAGAACCCTACCGTTAACCCTGTATTCAGCATTCTTAGTTGTCCTTCCAAAATGGACAACCTCACACTCGACAGGCTTGAACTCCATCTGCCACTCCTCGGCCCATCATATCTAAGTCCCTTTGCAGCCGACAACAGCCCCCCCTCACTAGCCACAACTCCACCAACCTTCGTATCGTCTGCAGATTGACTGACCCACCCTTCCACCTCCCTCTTCCAAGTCATTAATAAAAATTACAACCAGCGGAGGAAGGGCTTATGCCTGAAACTTCAATCCTCCTGCTCCTCGGATGCTGCGCGTTCCCAGCGCCGCGCTCTGACCTCCAGCATCCACCGTCCTCCGAGAAGCCGCGATCCAGCCCGGGTAACTGGATTGGTCAAATCCTGGAAGGCCCCAGCCCACGTTAACGTGCACCGAGTGCTGCAGCACCTCGCGGTGAACTGCAGAGGAGGCAAGAGCACACTTGCCCTTTCAACTTTGCCCTCTCTCCAGGCATCTGGCGTAAGACATGGGTGTTAAGGCCCCCCCCTTGAACAATGAAATCTTTCCTGGTCTGGGCTCTCAGTGGTCGGAATTCTTAGGCGCGCTGCCATTACTAGGTCCCCAATGGTTTCATAAAATCTGACGCTCAAAACTAGGGGGGTGTTGACTAAGAATTACAGCCAGATTTGTCAGGAGTGAAATGTGAAAGACTCCTACACACGCAAAGGCTGGAGTTGGCTAGAAATTTCTCTGGTGAACAGCAATGAATGCGGGAGGGTCAGTTGTCCGCATTTTAATTCTGCGACTGACAGGGCTGTTGGGAACTGAGATTTGACTCAAAGGCCGAGTTGGGTCACAGGTCAGCGATGATCTCGCTGAACGGCAAAACAGTCAAGTTAACCTCTTCTAATTCCCCCGTTAAGACCGACGGTGCTGTCCGGGGAAGACGGCTAGGTTGTAAAAGATCTGACAGCCACAACTGCAAGGGCGGCGGGGGGGGGGGGGGGGGAGTAGATTTCTCAATCCAATAGTTAACACCACGGGGGAACAGAATAGCTGGCCATTTAATAGGAAGAAATCCTCACTGTGGATTTTCCCACGCAACAAAGAGGTCGCGAACTGACCTTAGACACCCACTGACGCTGTCGTAGCAGCTTGACAGACGTCCCACCACGCCCTCGCTAACCAACTCGCTGGTCCTGATCGCTAACCAGGAACATTGCCAGTGTCCACTCCCCTCCCCACCACCGACGTAAATCATAAACCAGGCCCACCCGAGAGATGATATTTTTGGCACGGCTAACACGACAGCTGCAGCAGCGAAAGGCAAACAAAACCACGACATGTCGAAAGGCTGAGGCCACTTCAGCCAGTCTCCCGAAGGAGACCAATTTCCTCTGAATCCCAGATTCGGAAGTCCTGCCCAGTTTTCCACCCATCACGGCCAAGATAGCCGTGTTTCAAATTCCATTGCCCTATAACTCCATATCCCCTTATCAATTCAAAACTAATCCCACTGCCCTGCTCTCTCTCCCATAGCCCTGTATCAATCCCCAAACTAATCCCACTGCCCCACTCTCTCTCCCCATAGCCCTGTATCAATCCCCAAACTAATCCCACTGCCCCACTCTCTCTCCCCATAGCCCTGTATCAATCCCCAAACTCATCCCACTGCCCCACTCTCTCTCCCCATAGCCTTGTATCAACCCTCAAACTAATCCCACTGCCCCACTCTCTCTCCCCATAGCCCTGTATCAATCCCCAAACTCATCCCACTGCCCCACTCTCTCTCCCCATAGCCCTGTATCAATCCCCAAACTCATCCCACTGCCCCACTCTCTCTCCCCATAGCCTTGTATCAACCCTCAAACTAATCCCACTGCCCCACTCTCTCTCCCCATAGCCCTGTATCAATCCCCAAACTCATCCCACTGCCCCACTCTCTCTCCCCATAGCCCTGTATCAATCCCCAAACTCATCCCACTGCCCCACTCTCTCTCCCCATAGCCCTGTATCAATCCCCAAACTAATCCCACTGCCCCACTCTCTCTCCCCATAGCCCTGTATCAATCCCCAAACTAATCCCACTGCCCCACTCTCTCTTCCCATAGCCCTGTATCAATCCCCAAACTAATCCCACTGCCCCACTCTCTCTCGCCATAGCCCTGTATCAATCCCCAAACTAATCCCACTGCCCCACTCTCTCTCCCCATAGCCCTGTATCAATCCCCAAACTAATCCCACTGCCCCACTCTCTCTCCCCATAGCCCTGTATCAATCCCCAAACTAATCCCACTGCCCCACTCTCTCTCCCCATAGCCTTGTATCAACCCTCAAACTAATCCCACTGCCCCACTCTCTCTTCCCATAGCCCTGTATCAATCCCCAAACTAATCCCACTGCCCCACTCTCTCCCCATAGCCCTGTATCAATCCCCAAACTAATCCCACTGCCCCACTCTCTCTCCCCATAGCCCTGTATCAATCCCCAAACTAATCCCACTGCCCCGCTCTCTCTCCCCATAGCCCTGTATCAATCCCCAAACTAATCCCACTGCCCCACAGCCTTGTATCAATCCCCAAACATCCCACTGCCCACTCTCTCCCCATAGCCCTGTATCAATCCCCAAACTAATCCCACTGCCCCACTCTCTCTCCCCATAGCCCTGTATCAATCCCCAAACTCATCCCACTGCCCCACTCTCTCTCCCCATAGCATTGTATCAACCCTCAAACTAATCCCACTGCCCCACTCTCTCTCCCCATAGCCTTGTATCAATCCCCAAACTAATCCCACTGCCCCGCTCTCTCTCCCCATAGCCCTGTATCAATCCCTAAACTAATCCCACTGCCCCACAGCCTTGTATCAATCCACAAACATCCCACTGCCCCACTCTCTCTCCCCATAGCCCTGTATCAATCCCTAAACTAATCCCACTGCCCCACAGCCTTGTATCAATCCACAAACATCCCACTGCCCCGCTCTCTCTCTCCCCATGGTCCTGTATCAATCCCCAAACTAATCCCACTGCCCCACTCTCTCTCCCCATAGCCCTGCATCAATCCCCAAACTAATCCCACTGCCCTGCTCTCTCCCCATATCTGAAAATGTGTTGCTGGAAAAGCGCAGCAGGTCAGGCAGCATCCAGAGCAGGAGAATCGACGTTTCGGGCATGAGCCCTTCTTCAGGAATGAGGAAAGTGTCCCCAGCAGGCTAAGATAAAAGGTAGAGAGGAGGGACTTGGGGGAGGGGCGTTGGAAATGCGATGGGTGGAAGGAGGTCAAGGTGAGGGTGATAGGCTGGGGTGGGGTGGGGGCGGAGAGGTCAGGAAGAAGATTGCAGGTTAGGAGGGCGGTGCTGAGTTTGAGGGATTTGACTGAGACAAGGTGGGGGGAGGGGAAATGAGGAAACTGGAGAAATCTGAGTTCATCCCTTGTGGTTGGAGGGTTCCCAGGCGGAAGATGAGGCGCTCCTCCTCCAGACGTCGTGTGGCTATAGTCTGGTGCTGGAGGAGTCCAAGGACCTGCATGTCCTTGATGGAGTGGGAGGGGGAGTTGAAGTGTTGAGCCACGGGGTGGTTGGTCCGGGTGTCCTAGAGATGTTCTCTGAAACGTTCTGCAAGTAGGCGGCCTGTCTCCCCAACATAGAGGAGGCCACATCGGGTGCAGTAAATGGTGTGTGTGGAGGTGCAGGTGAATTTGTGGTGGATATGGAAGGATCCCTTGGGGCCTTGGAGGGAAGTGAGGGGGGAGGTGTGGGCGCAAGTTTTGCATTTCTTGCGGTTGCAGGGGAAGGTGCCGGGAGTGGAGGTTGGGTTGGTGGGGGGTGTGGACCTGACGAGGGAGTCACGAAGGGAGTGGTTGTTTTGGAACGCTGATAGGGGAGGGGAGGGAAATATATCCCTGGTGGTGGGGTCCGTTTGGAGGTGGCGGAAATGACGATGGATGGTACGCTGTATATGGAGGTTCGTGGGGTGGTAGGTGAGGACCAGTGAGGTTCTGTCCTGGTGGTGGTTGGAGGGGCAGGGCTCAAGGGCGGAGGAGCAGGAAGTGGAGGAGATGCGATGGAGCTGATACATCGTATCATCTGTTGTCATTTCCGCCACCTCCAAACAGACCCCACCAACAGGGATATATTTCCCTCCCCTCCCCTATCAGCGTTGCTGTATCTGACCCTGTACTAAACCTGCCCTGGGAGTGTTTGATGGTGATGGTGTAGCAGGAACTTTACTCTGTATCTAACCCTGTCCTAAACCTGCCGTGGGAGTGTTTGATGGTGATGGTGTAGCAGGAACTTTACTCTGTATCTAACCCTGTGCTAAACCGGCCCTGGGAGTGTTTGGTGGTGATGGTGTAGCAGGACCTTTACTCTGTATCTAACCCTGTCCTCAACCTGCTCTGGGAGTGTTTGATGGTGATAGTGTAGAAGGAACTTTACTCTGTACCTAACCCTGTCCTAAACCTGCTTTGGGAGTGTTTGATGGTGATAGTGTAGAAGGAACTTTACTCTGTATCTAACCCTGTCCTAAACCTGCCCTGGGAGTGTTTGATGGTGATAGTGTAGCAGGAACTTTACTGTGTATCTAACCCTGTACTAAACCTGCCCTGGGAGTGTTTGATGGTGATAGTGCAGAAGGAACTTTACTCTGTATCTAACCCTGTACTAAACCTGCCCTGGGAGTGTTTGATGGTGATAGTGTAGCAGGAACCTTACTGTGTATCTAACCCTGTACTAAACCTGCCCTGGGAGTGTTTGATGGTGATAGTGTAGCAGGAACCTTACTGTGTATCTAACCCTGTACTAAACCTGCCCTGGGAGTGTTTGATGGTGATAGTGTAGCAGGAACCTTACTGTGTATCTAACCTTGTACTAAACCTGCCCTGGGAGTGTTTGATGGTGACAGTGTAGCAGGAACTTTACTCTGTATCTAACCCTGTACTAAACTTGCCCTGGGAGTGTTTGATGGTGACAGTGTAGCAGGAACTTTACTCTGTATCTAACCCTGTACTAAACCTGCCCTGGGAGTGTTTGATGGTGATAGTGTAGCAGGAACTTTACTGTGTATCTAACCCTGTACTAAACCTGCCCTGGGAGTGTTTGATGGTGATAGTGTAGCAGGAACTTTACTGTGTATCTAACCCTGTACTAAACCTGCCCTGGGAGTGTTTGATGGTGATAGTGTAGCAGGAACTTTACCCTGTATCTAACCCTGTACTAAACCTGCCCTGGGAGTGTTTGATGGTGATAGTGTAGCAGGAACTTTACCCTGTATCTAACCCTGTACTAAACCTGCCCTGGGAGTGTTTGATGGTGACAGTGTAGCAGGAACTTTACTCTGTATCTAACCCTGTCCTAAACCTGCCCTGGGAGTGTTTGATGGTGATAGTGTAGCAGGAACTTTACTCTGTATCTAACCCTGTACTAAACCTGCCCTGGGAGTGTTTGATGGTGATGGCTTCGATGGTCCTGTGCAGATACCCTGGATTTTGCCTCAATGTAATGAAGTTAGAAATGCAGTGGCTGCAGGTCTGCCCAATCTTCATCAGTCGGCAACTCTCTTGCAGTCTGTGGTTCCAACCAGACAGTGACGATCACAGGTTTCCCTGTCACAGAGACAAACCCGGGGGACACCCAGCTACAGTTGTTCGTTAACATCAGAGACTCATAGAATTCCTACCGGGTGGAAGCAGGCCATCTGTCCCTGTGAGTCCACTCTGATCTACCCTATCCCCCACACGGCCAATCCACCCTAACCTGCACATCCCTGGGCACTATGGGTAATTTAGCATGGCCAATCCACCCTAACCTGCACATCCCTGGGCACTATGGGTAATTTAGCACGGCCAATCCACCCTAACCTGCACATCCCTGGGCACTATGGGTAATTTAGCACGGCTAATCCACCCTGACCTGCACATCCCTGGGCACTATGGGTAATTTAGCACGGCCAATCCACCCTGACCTGCACATCCCTGGGCACTGTGGGTAATTTAGCACGGCCAATCCACCCTAACCTGCACATCCCTGGGCACTATGGGTAATTTAGCATGGCCAATCCACCCTAACCTGCACATCCCTGGGCATTATGGGTAATTTAACACGACCTATCCACCCTAACATGCACATCCCTGGGCACTCTGGGTAATTTAGCACAGCCAATTCGCCCTAACCTGCCCATCCCTGGGCACTATGGGTAATTTAGCATGGCCAATCCACCCTAACCTGCACATCCCTGGGCACTATGGGTAATTTAGCACGGCCAATCCACCCTAACCTGCACACCTTTGGACTATGGGAGGAAACCAGAGCACACAGAGGAAACCCATTGCAGACACGGTGGGGTGGTGGCGGTGGAGAACGTGTAAACTCCACACAGACAGTCGCCCTGAGGCGGAAATCGATCCTGGGGTCCCTGGCACTGTGAGGCAATGGCGCTAACTACCGTGAGCCACCGTGCCGTCCCCTTTGCTCCACTGTCCTGGTGCGGAGTTTGGCCCGAAGCGATGCGGGTCAGGAAGGCTGACCCAACTTGACGGAGACTCATTCCGCCACACTGTCGTGGGATTGGCCTTGGAAACAGTCAGCTGCAGCGATGTCAATCTCCAACATGCCACCTCTCTCGCGTTGGCCAGTCACAGCCCGGTGTGTTTTCTGTTTTGCCCGCTGTCCCTGCAGGAGACTGAGGCGGTGGATAGCTGCATCCAGAGGTCACTGTCCGCCCTCTACCCTCCCTTTGAAGAAACGGCCGGCACCCTCCTAGCCCAGGTGTTTGACGTGTTGGAGAAGACCTTCTGCCATGATGCTCTGCGCTACGTCATTGACTTCTTCATCCCAGCCAAGCACATTCTGGAGACCATCCAGCATCAGGCCTGTGTAAGTGTCAGCCAAGGTGTGGGGGGGGGGGGGGTGGGTGGGGAGAGAGAGAGCTGCACCAGGGGAAAGGCAGCAGTGGTGGGCAGCGGGGGGTGGGGAAGGGGGGGTGGTCCCTGTCGAGAGCCGGGAGGCCGCCATTGCGAATTGGAGAGACACGGCTGGAGAATTAGTGACAGGCCCTCTGGGGGAAAAGGAGGCAACACTTGGGCCAAATGGGCGGTGATCCCTGACTAGCATCTCTAGGAGGAAGGGGAGAGGGGGAAAGGGGAGGGGGAGGGGGGGAGGGGGAAGGGGGAAGGGGAGAGGGGGAAGGGGAGGGGGGAGGGGAGTGTGGTGGGTGTGTGCTGGTGTGTATGATGGTGTTTGTGTGCTGGGTGTGTGCTGGTGTGTGGTGGGTGTGTGGTGGGTGTGTGGTGGGTGTGTGCGATGTGTGTGTGCGGTGTGTGTGTGCGATGTGCGGTGTGTGTGTGCGGTGTGTGTGTGCGGTGTGTGGTGTGTGTGTGCGGTGTGTGTGGTGTGTGTGTGCGGTGTGTGTGGTGTGTGTGTGCGATGTGCGGTGTGTGTGTGCGATATGCGGTGTGTGTGTGCGATGTGCGGTGTGTGTGCGATGTGCGGTGTGTGTGTGCAGTGTGTGTGTGCGATGTGTGTGTGCGATGTGCGGTGTGTGTGTGTGCGATGTGCGGTGTGTGTGTGCGGTGTGTGCGCGCGGTGTGTGTGTGTGCGGTGTGTGGTGTGTGTGTGCGGTGTGTGGTGTGTGTGTGTGCGGTGTGTGTGCGCGGTGTGTGTGGGTGTGTGTGCGGTGTGTGTGGGTGTGTGTGAGCGGTGTGCGGTGTGTGTGTGTGCGGTGTGTATGTGGTGGTGTGCTGGGTGTGTGCGGTGTGCGGTGGGGTGTGTGCGTGCGCGGTGTGTGTGCGGTGTGTGTGCGCGGTGTGTGGGTGTGTGTGTGTGTGTGCGGTGTGTGTGTGCGGTGTGTGTGGTGTGTGTGTGCGATGTGCGGTGTGTGTGTGCGGTGTGTGTGCGCGGTGTGTGGGTGTGTGCGGTGTGTGTGTGCGGTGTGTGTGGTGTGTGTGTGCGATGTGCGGTGTGTGTGTGCGGTGTGTGTGGGTGTGTGTGTGCGGTGTGTGTGGGTGTGTGTGAGCGGTGTGCGGTGTGTGTGTGCGGTGTGTATGTGGTGGTGTGCTGGGTGTGTGCGGTGGGGTGTGTGCGTGCGCGGTGTGTGTGCGGTGTGTGTGTGCGGTGTGTGCGGTGTGTGTGTGTGGTGTGCGGTGTGTGTGTGCGGTGTGTGTGTGCGGTGTGTGGTGTGTGTGTGCGGTGTGTGTGGTGTGTGTGTGCGGTGTGTGTGGTGTGTGTGTGCGATGTGCGGTGTGTGTGTGCGATATGCGGTGTGTGTGTGCGATGTGCGGTGTGTGTGCGATGTGCGGTGTGTGTGTGCGATGTGCGGTGTGTGTGTGCGATGTGCGGTGTGTGTGTGCGGTGTGTGTGTGTGGTGTGCGGTGTGTGTGCGCGGTGTGTGTGTGCGGTGTGTGGTGTGCGATGTGCGGTGTGTGTGGTATGTGTGCGATGTGCGGTGTGTGCGTGTTGGGTGTGTGGTGGTGTGCGGTGTGTGTGTGCGATGTGTGTGTGCGGTGTGTGTGTGCGATGTGCGGTGTGTGTGTGCGGTGTGTGCGCGCGGTGTGTGTGTGCGGTGTGTGGTGTGTGTGCGCGATGTGCGGTGTGTGTGTGTGGTGTGTGTGTGCGGTGTGTGGTGTGTGTGTGCGGTGTGTGGTGTGTGTGTGTGCGGTGTGTGTGCGCGGTGTGTGTGGGTGTGTGTGTGCGGTGTGTGTGGGTGTGTGTGAGCGGTGTGCGGTGTGTGTGTGCGGTGTGTATGTGGTGGTGTGCTGGGTGTGTGCGGTGTGCGGTGGGGTGTGTGCGTGCGCGGTGTGTGTGCGGTGTGTGTGTGCGGTGTGTGTGTGCGGTGTGTGTGCGCGGTGTGTGTGTGTGTGCGGTGTGTGGTGTGTGTGTGCGGTGTGTGTGTGCGGTGTGTGTGGTGTGTGTGTGCGATGTGCGGTGTGTGTGTGCGGTGTGTGTGTGCGATATGCAGTGTGTGTGTGCGATGTGTGTGTGCGATGTGCGGTGTGTGTGTGTGCGATGTGCGGTGTGTGCGCGCGGTGTGTGGTGTGTGTGCGCGATGTGCGGTGTGTGTGTGCGGTGTGGTGTGTGCGTGTTGGGTGTGTGGTGGTGTGCGGTGTGTGTGTGCGGTGTGTGTGTGCGGTGTGTGTGGTGTGTGTGTGCGATGTGCGGTGTGTGTGTGCGGTGTGTGTGGGTGTGTGTGTGCGGTGTGTGTGGGTGTGTGTGAGCGGTGTGTATGTGGTGGTGTGCTGGGTGTGTGCGGTGGGGTGTGTGCGTGCGCGGTGTGTGTGCGGTGTGTGTGTGCGGTGTGTGTGTGCGGTGTGTGTGTGCGGTGTGTGTGTGCGGTGTGTGGTGTGTGTGTGCGGTGTGTGCGATGTGTGGTGTGTGTGTGCGATATGCGGTGTGTGTGTGCGATGTGCGGTGTGTGTGCGATGTGCGGTGTGTGTGTGTGCGATGTGCGGTGTGTGTGTGCGATGTGCGGTGTGTGTGTGCGATGTGCGGTGTGTGTGTGCGGTGTGTGTGTGTGGTGTGCGGTGTGTGTGCGCGGTGTGCGATGTGCGGTGTGTGTGGTATGTGTGCGATGTGCGGTGTGTGCGTGTTGGGTGTGTGGTGGTGTGCGGTGTGTGTGTGCGATGTGTGTGTGCGGTGTGTGTGTGCGGTGTGTGTGTGCGGTGTGTGCGCGCGGTGTGTGTGTGCGGTGTGTGGTGTGTGTGCGCGATGTGCGGTGTGTGTGTGTGGTGTGTGTGTGCGGTGTGTGTGTGCGGTGTGTGTGTGTGCGGTGTGTGTGCGCGGTGTGTGTGGGTGTGTGTGTGCGGTGTGTGTGGGTGTGTGTGAGCGGTGTGCGGTGTGTGTGTGTGCGGTGTGTATGTGGTGGTGTGCTGGGTGTGTGCGGTGTGCGGTGGGGTGTGTGCGTGCGCGGTGTGTGTGCGGTGTGTGTGTGCGGTGTGTGTGTGCGGTGTGTGTGCGCGGTGTGTGTGTGTGTGCGGTGTGTGGTGTGTGTGTGTGGTGTGTGTGTGCGGTGTGTGTGGTGTGTGTGTGCGATGTGCGGTGTGTGTGTGCGGTGTGTGTGTGCGATATGCAGTGTGTGTGTGCGATGTGTGTGTGCGATGTGCGGTGTGTGTGTGTGCGATGTGCGGTGTGTGCGCGCGGTGTGTGGTGTGTGTGCGCGATGTGCGGTGTGTGTGTGCGGTGTGTGTGTGCGATGTGTGTGTGCGATGTGCGGTGTGTGTGTGTGCGATGTGCGGTGTGTGTGTGCGATGTGCGGTGTGTGTGTGCGATGTGCGGTGTGTGTGTGCGGTGTGTGTGTGTGGTGTGCGGTGTGCGATGTGCGGTGTGTGTGGTATGTGTGCGATGTGCGGTGTGTGCGTGTTGGGTGTGTGGTGGTGTGTGGTGTGTGTGTGCGATGTGTGTGTGCGGTGTGTGTGTGCGGTGTGTGTGTGCGGTGTGTGCGCGCGGTGTGTGTGTGCGGTGTGTGGTGTGTGTGCGCGATGTGCGGTGTGTGTGTGTGGTGTGTGTGTGCGGTGTGTGTGTGCGGTGTGTGTGTGTGCGGTGTGTGTGCGCGGTGTGTGTGGGTGTGTGTGTGCGGTGTGTGTGGGTGTGTGTGAGCGGTGTGCGGTGTGTGTGTGTGCGGTGTGTATGTGGTGGTGTGCTGGGTGTGTGCGGTGTGCGGTGGGGTGTGTGCGTGCGCGGTGTGTGTGCGGTGTGTGTGTGCGGTGTGTGTGTGCGGTGTGTGTGCGCGGTGTGTGTGTGTGTGCGGTGTGTGGTGTGTGTGTGTGGTGTGTGTGTGCGGTGTGTGTGGTGTGTGTGTGCGATGTGCGGTGTGTGTGTGCGGTGTGTGTGTGCGATATGCAGTGTGTGTGTGCGATGTGTGTGTGCGATGTGCGGTGTGTGTGTGTGCGATGTGCGGTGTGTGCGCGCGGTGTGTGGTGTGTGTGCGCGATGTGCGGTGTGTGTGTGCGGTGTGTGTGTGCGATGTGTGTGTGCGATGTGCGGTGTGTGTGTGTGCGATGTGCGGTGTGTGCGCGCGGTGTGTGGTGTGTGTGCGCGATGTGCGGTGTGTGTGTGCGGTGTGGTGTGTGCGTGTTGGGTGTGTGGTGGTGTGCGGTGTGTGTGTGCGATGTGTGTGCGGTGTGTGTGTGCGATGTGCGGTGTGTGTGTGCGGTGTGTGCGCGCGGTGTGTGTGTGCGGTGTGTGGTGTGTGTGCGCGATGTGCGGTGTGTGGTGTGTGTGGGTGTGCGGTGTGTGTGCGCGGTGTGTGTGGGTGTGTGTGTGCGGTGTGTGTGGGTGTGTGTGAGCGGTGTGCGGTGTGTGTGTGCGGTGTGTATGTGGTGGTGTGCTGGGTGTGTGCGGTGGGGTGTGTGCGTGCGCGGTGTGTGTGTGCGGTGTGTGCGGTGTGTGTGTGTGGTGTGCGGTGTGTGTGTGCGGTGTGTGTGTGCGGTGTGTGGTGTGTGTGTGCGGTGTGTGTGGTGTGTGTGTGCGATGTGCGGTGTGTGTGTGCGATATGCGGTGTGTGTGTGCGATGTGCGGTGTGTGTGCGATGTGCGGTGTGTGTGTGTGCGATGTGCGGTGTGTGTGTGCGATGTGCGGTGTGTGTGTGCGATGTGCGGTGTGTGTGTGCGGTGTGTGTGTGTGGTGTGCGGTGTGTGTGCGCGGTGTGTGTGTGCGGTGTGTGGTGTGCGATGTGCGGTGTGTGTGGTATGTGTGCGATGTGCGGTGTGTGCGTGTTGGGTGTGTGGTGGTGTGCGGTGTGTGTGTGCGATGTGTGTGTGCGGTGTGTGTGTGCGATGTGCGGTGTGTGTGTGCGGTGTGTGCGCGCGGTGTGTGTGTGCGGTGTGTGGTGTGTGTGCGCGATGTGTGGTGTGTGTGTGTGGTGTGTGTGTGCGGTGTGTGTGTGCGGTGTGTGGTGTGTGTGTGTGCGGTGTGTGTGCGCGGTGTGTGTGGGTGTGTGTGTGCGGTGTGAGCGGTGTGCGGTGTGTGTGTGTGCGGTGTGTATGTGGTGGTGTGCTGGGTGTGTGCGGTGTGCGGTGGGGTGTGTGCGTGCGCGGTGTGTGTGCGGTGTGTGTGTGCGGTGTGTGTGTGCGGTGTGTGTGCGCGGTGTGTGTGTGTGTGCGGTGTGTGGTGTGTGTGTGCGGTGTGTGTGTGCGGTGTGTGTGGTGTGTGTGTGCGATGTGCGGTGTGTGTGTGCGGTGTGTGTGTGCGATATGCAGTGTGTGTGTGCGATGTGTGTGTGCGATGTGCGGTGTGTGTGTGTGCGATGTGCGGTGTGTGCACGCGGTGTGTGGTGTGTGTGCGCGATGTGCGGTGTGTGTGTGCGGTGTGGTGTGTGCGTGTTGGGTGTGTGGTGGTGTGCGGTGTGTGTGTGCGATGTGTGTGCGGTGTGTGTGTGCGATGTGCGGTGTGTGTGTGCGGTGTGTGCGCGCGGTGTGTGTGTGCGGTGTGTGGTGTGTGTGCGCGATGTGCGGTGTGTGGTGTGTGTGTGTGCGCGGTGTGCGGTGTGTGTGCGCGGTGTGTGTGGGTGTGTGTGTGCGGTGTGTGTGGGTGTGTGTGAGCGGTGTGCGGTGTGTGTGTGCGGTGTGTATGTGGTGGTGTGCTGGGTGTGTGCGGTGGGGTGTGTGCGTGCGCGGTGTGTGTGCGGTGTGTGTGTGCGGTGTGTGCGGTGTGTGTGTGTGGTGTGCGGTGTGTGTGTGCGGTGTGTGTGTGCGGTGTGTGTGTGCGGTGTGTGGTGTGTGTGTGCGGTGTGTGTGTGCGGTGTGTGTGGTGTGTGTGTGCGATGTGCGGTGTGTGTGTGCGGTGTGTGTGTGCGATATGCGGTATGTGTGTGCGATGTACGGTGTGTGTGTGCGATGTGCGGTGTGTGTGTGTGCGATGTGCGGTGTGTGTGTGCGATGTGCGGTGTGTGTGTGCGGTGTGTGTGTGTGGTGTGCGGTGTGTGTGCGCGGTGTGTGTGTGCGGTGTGTGGTGTGCGATGTGCGGTGTGTGTGGTATGTGTGCGATGTGCGGTGTGTGCGTGTTGGGTGTGTGGTGGTGTGCGGTGTGTGTGTGCGATGTGTGTGTGCGGTGTGTGTGTGCGATGTGCGGTGTGTGTGTGCGGTGTGTGCGCGCGGTGTGTGTGTGCGGTGTGTGGTGTGTGTGCGCGATGTGCGGTGTGTGTGTGTGTGGTGTGTGTGTGCGGTGTGTGGTGTGTGTGTGCGGTGTGTGGTGTGTGTGTGTGCGGTGTGTGTGCGCGGTGTGTGTGGGTGTGTGTGTGCGGTGTGTGTGGGTGTGTGTGAGCGGTGTGCGGTGTGTGTGTGCGGTGTGTATGTGGTGGTGTGCTGGGTGTGTGCGGTGTGCGGTGGGGTGCGTGCGCGCGCGGTGTGTGTGTGCGGTGTGTGTGCGCGGTGTGTGTGTGTGTGTGCGGTGTGTGTGTGCGGTGTGTGGTGTGTGTGTGCGGTGTGTGTGGTGTGTGTGTGCGATGTGCGGTGTGTGTGTGCGATATGCGGTGTGTGTGTGCGATGTGTGTGTGCGATGTGCGGTGTGTGTGTGTGCGATGTGCGGTGTGTGCGCGCGGTGTGTGGTGTGTGTGCGCGATGTGCGGTGTGTGTGTGCGGTGTGGTGTGTGCGTGTTGGGTGTGTGGTGGTGTGCGGTGTGTGTGTGCGATGTGTGTGCGGTGTGTGTGTGCGATGTGCGGTGTGTGTGTGCGGTGTGTGCGCGCGGTGTGTGTGTGCGGTGTGTGGTGTGTGTGCGCAATGTGTGGTGTGTGTGTGTGCGCGGTGTGCGGTGTGTGTGCGCGGTGTGTGTGGGTGTGTGTGTGCGGTGTGTGTGGGTGTGTGTGAGCGGTGTGCGGTGTGTGTGTGCGGTGTGTATGTGGTGGTGTGCTGGGTGTGTGCGGTGGGGTGTGTGCGTGCGCGGTGTGTGCGGTGTGTGTGTGTGGTGTGCGGTGTGTGTGTGCGGTGTGTGTGTGCGGTGTGTGTGTGCGGTGTGTGGTGTGTGTGTGCGGTGTGTGTGTGCGGTGTGTGTGGTGTGTGTGTGCGATGTGCGGTGTGTGTGTGCGGTGTGTGTGTGCGATATGCGGTGTGTGTGTGCGATGTGCGGTGTGTGTGTGTGCGATGTGCGGTGTGTGTGCGATGTGCGGTGTGTGTGTGCGATGTGCGGTGTGTGTGTGCGATGTGCGGTGTGTGTGTGCGGTGTGTGTGTGTGGTGTGCGGTGTGTGTGCGCGGTGTGTGTGTGCGGTGTGTGGTGTGCGATGTGCGGTGTGTGTGGTATGTGTGCGATGTGCGGTGTGTGTGTGCGGTGTGTGGTGTGTGTGCGATGTGCGGTGTGCGGTGTGGGTGTGCGGTGTGCGTGCGCGGTGTGTGTGTGCGGTGGGTGTGTGTGTGCGGTGTGCGCAGTGTGGGTGTGCGGTGTGGGTGTGCGGTGAGGGTGTGCGCGGTGTGGGTGTGCGGTGTGTGGGTGCGCGGTGTGCGTGTGTGTGCGGTGTGTGGTGTGTGCGCGCGGTGTGCGTTGGGTGTGCGGTGTGTGTGTGCGGTGTGTGTGTGTGCGGTGTGTGTGTGTGCGGTGTGTGTGTGTGTGCGGTGTGTGTGTGTGCGGTGTGTGTGTGTGTGCGATGTGCGGTGTGTGTGTGGTGTGTGTGTGCGGTGTGTGTGTGCGGTGTGTGTGGTGTGTGTGTGCGGTGTGTGTGTGCGGTGTGTGTGTGCGATGTGCGGTGTGTGTGTGCGATGTGCGGTGTGTGTGTGTGCGATGTGCGGTGTGTGTGTGCGATGTGCGGTGTGTGTGTGCGGTGTGCGGTGTGTGTGGTGTGCGGTGTGTGTGCGCGGTGTGTGTGTGCGGTGTGTGGTGTGCAATGTGCGGTGTGTGTGGTATGTGTGCGATGTGCGGTGTGTGTGTGCGATGTGCGGTGTGTGTGTGCGATGTGCGGTGTGTGTGTGCGGTGTGCGGTGTGGGTGTGCGGTGTGCGTGCGCGGTGTGTGTGTGTGCGGTGTGCGGTGGGTGTGTGTGTGTGCGGTGTGCGCGGTGTGGGTGTGCGGTGTGGGTGTGCGGTGAGGGTGTGCGCGGTGTGGGTGTGCGGTGTGTGGGTGCGCGGTGTGCGGTGGGTGTGTGTGTGCGGTGTGTGGTGTGTGCGCGCGGTGTGCGTTGGGTGTGCAGTGTGTGTGTGCGGTGTGTGTGTGTGCGGTGTGTGTGTGTGCGGTGTGTGTGTGTGTGCGGTGTGTGTGTGTGCAGTGTGTGTGTGCGGTGTGTGTGTGTGCGGTGTGTGTGTGTGCGGTGTGTGTGCGGTGTGTGTGTGTGCGGTGTGTGTGTGCGGTGTGTGTGTGTGTGCGGTGTGCGGTGGGTGTGTGTGTGCGGTGTGCGCGGTGTGGGTGTGCGGTGAGGGTGTGCGCGGTGTGGGTGTGCGGTGTGTGTGTGTGCGGTGTGTGTGTGTGCGGTGTGTGTGTGTGTGCGGTGTGTGTGTGTGCGGTGTGTGTGTGCGGTGTGTGTGTGTGTGTGTGCGGTGTGCGGTGGGTGTGTGTGTGCGGTGTGTGGTGTGTGCGCGCGGTGTGCGGTGTGTGTGCGCGGTGTGTGTGTGTGCGGTGTGTGTGTGTGCGGTGTGTGTGTGTGTGCGGTGTGTGTGTGTGCGGTGTGTGTGTGCGGTGTGTGTGTGTGTGTGCGGTGTGTGTGTGTGTGCGATGTGCGGTGTGTGTGCGATGTGCGGTGTGTGTGTGGTGTGTGTGTGCGGTGTGTGTGTGTGTGCGCGATGTGCGGTGTGTGTGTGTGCGGTGTGTGTGTGTGCGGTGTGTGTGTGCGGTGTGTGTGTGTGTGCGATGTGCGGTGTGTGTGTGCGATGTGCGGTGTGTGTGTGCGGTGTGTGTGTGTGTGCGGTGTGTGTGTGTGCGCGGTGTGTGTGGTGTGCGGTGTGTGTGTGTGTGCGATGTGCGGTGTGTGGTGTGTGTGTGTGCGTGCGCGGTGTGTGGTGTGTGTGTGTGCGATGTGCGGTGTGTGTGTGCGGTGTGTGTGTGTGCGGTGTGTGTGTGCGGTGTGCGTGCGCGGTGTGTGTGTGTGTGTGCGGTGTGTGTGTGTGCGCGCGGTGTGTGTGTGTGTGCGGTGTGTGTGTGTGCGGTGTGTGTGATGAGCGGTGTGCGGTGTGTGTGTGTGTGTGTGCGGTGTGCGGTATGTGTGGCGGTGTGCGGTGTGTGTGTGCAATGTGCGGTGTGTGTGTGCGATGTGCGGTGTGTGTGTGCGATGTGCGGTGTGTGTGTGTGCGATGTGCGGTGTGTGTGTGCGATGTGCGGTGTGTGTGGTATGTGTGCGATGTGCGGTGTGTGTGTGCGATGTGCGGTGTGTGTGTGCGGTGTGTGGTGTGTGTGCGCGGTGTGTGTGTGCGGTGTGTGGTGTGCGATGTGCGGTGTGTGTGGTATGTGTGCGATGTGCGGTGTGTGTGTGCGATGTGCGGTGTGTGTGTGCGGTGTGTGGTGTGTGTGCGATGTGCGGTGTGTGTGTGCGATGTGCGGTGTGTGTGCGCAGTGTGCGGTGTGTGTGTGCGGTGTGCGGTGTGCGGTATGTGTGGCGGTGTGCGGTGTGTGTGTGCGATGTGCGGTGTGTGTGTGCAATATGCGGTGTGTGTGCGCGGTGTGCGGTGTGTGTGTGTGCGATGTGCGGTGTGTGTGTGTGATGTGCGGTGTGTGTGTGCGGTGCGCGGTGTGCGGTGTGTGTGTGCGATGTGCGGTGTGTGTGTGCGGTGTGCAGTGTGTGTGCGCGGTGTGTGTGTGCGGTGTGCGGTGTGTGTGTGCGATGTGCGGTGTGTGTGTGCGATGTGCGGTGTGTGTGCGCAGTGTGTATGTGCGGTGTGCGGTGTGCGGTATGTGTGGCGGTGTGCGGTGTGTGTGTGCGATGTGCGGTGTGCGGTGTGTGTGCGCAGTGTGCGGTGTGTGTGTGCGATGTGCGGTGTGTGGTGTGCGGTGTGTGTGCGGTGTGCGATGTGCGGTGTGTGTGTGCGATGTGCGGTGTGTGTGTGCGATGTGCGGTGTGTGTGCGCAGTGTGCGGTGTGTGTGTGCGGTGTGTGTGTGCGGTGTGCGGTGTGTGTGTGCGGTGTGCGTGTGCGGTGTGGGTGTGCGGTGTGTGTGTGCGGTGTGTGGTGTGTGTGTGTGTGTGTGTGGTGTGTGTGTGCGATGTGCGTGTGCGGTGTGCGGTGTGTGTGTGCGGTGTGTGTGCGATGTGCGTGTGCGGTGTGCGGTGTGTGGTGTGTGTGTGCGATGTGCATGTGCGTGTGCGGTGTGGGTGTGCGGTGTGGTGTGTGTGTGCGATGTGCGTGTGCGATGTGCGTGTGCGGTGTGCGGTGTGTGGTGTGTGTGTGCGATGTGTGTGTGTGGTGTGTGTGTGTGGTGTGTGTGCGTGTGGTGTGTGTGCGTGTGGTGTGTGTGTGCGGTGTGTGTGTGCGATGTGTGTGTGCGATGTGCGGGGTGTGTGTGCGATGTGCGGTGTGTGTGTGCGGTGTGTGCGGTGTGCATGCGCGGTGTGTGTGTGCGGTGTGCGTGCGCGGTGTGTGTGTGTGTGTGCGGTGTGTGTGTGTGCGCGCGGTGTGTGTGTGTGTGCGGTGTGTGTGTGTGCGGTGTGTGTGATGAGCGGTGTGCGGTGTGTGTGTGTGTGTGTGCGGTGTGCGGTATGTGTGGCGGTGTGCGGTGTGTGGTGTGCGGTGTGTGTGTGCAATGTGCGGTGTGTGTGTGCGATGTGCGGTGTGTGTGTGCGATGTGCGGTGTGTGTGTGTGCGATGTGCGGTGTGTGTGTGCGATGTGCGGTGTGTGTGGTATGTGTGCGATGTGCGGTGTGTGTGTGCGATGTGCGGTGTGTGTGTGCGGTGTGTGGTGTGTGTGCGCGGTGTGTGTGTGCGGTGTGTGGTGTGCGATGTGCGGTGTGTGTGGTATGTGTGCGATGTGCGGTGTGTGTGTGCGATGTGCGGTGTGTGTGTGCGGTGTGTGGTGTGTGTGCGATGTGCGGTGTGTGTGTGCGATGTGCGGTGTGTGTGCGCAGTGTGCGGTGTGTGTGTGCGGTGTGCGGTATGTGTGGCGGTGTGCGGTGTGTGTGTGCGATGTGCGGTGTGTGTGTGCAATGTGCGGTGTGTGTGCGCGGTGTGCGGTGTGTGTGTGTGCGATGTGCGGTGTGTGTGTGTGATGTGCGGTGTGTGTGTGCGGTGTGCGGTGTGTGTGCGCGGTGTGCGGTGTGTGTGTGCGATGTGCGGTGTGTGTGTGCGGTGTGCAGTGTGTGTGCGCGGTGTGTGTGTGCGGTGTGCGGTGTGTGTGTGCGATGTGCGGTGTGTGTGTGCGATGTGCGGTGTGTGTGTGCGATGTGCGGTGTGTGTGCGCAGTGTGTATGTGCGGTGTGCGGTGTGCGGTATGTGTGGCGGTGTGCGGTGTGTGTGTGCGATGTGCGGTGTGCGGTGTGTGTGCGCAGTGTGCGGTGTGTGTGTGCGATGTGCGGTGTGTGTGTGCGATGTGCGGTGTGTGGTGTGCGGTGTGTGTGCGGTGTGCGATGTGCGGTGTGTGTGTGCGATGTGCGGTGTGTGTGTGCGATGTGCGGTGTGTGTGCGCAGTGTGCGGTGTGTGTGTGCGGTGTGTGTGTGCGGTGTGCGGTGTGTGTGTGCGGTGTGCGTGTGCGGTGTGGGTGTGTGTGTGCGGTGTGTGGTGTGTGTGTGTGTGTGTGTGGTGTGTGTGTGCGATGTGCGTGTGCGGTGTGCGGTGTGTGTGTGCGGTGTGTGTGCGATGTGCGTGTGCGGTGTGTGGTGTGTGTGTGCGATGTGCATGTGCGTGTGCGGTGTGGGTGTGCGGTGTGGTGTGTGTGTGCGATGTGCGTGTGCGATGTGCGTGTGCGGTGTGCGGTGTGTGGTGTGTGTGTGCGATGTGTGTGTGTGGTGTGTGTGTGTGGTGTGTGTGCGTGTGGTGTGTGTGCGTGTGGTGTGTGTGTGCGGTGTGTGTGTGCGATGTGTGTGTGCGATGTGCGGGGTGTGTGTGCGATGTGCGGTGTGTGTGTGCGGTGTGTGTGGTGTGCGGTGTGTGCGGTGTGCATGCGCGGTGTGTGTGTGCGGTGTGCGTGCGCGGTGTGTGTGTGTGTGTGCGGTGTGTGT
The DNA here is from genome assembly GCF_020745735.1 of Hemiscyllium ocellatum. Taxonomy (NCBI): domain Eukaryota; kingdom Metazoa; phylum Chordata; class Chondrichthyes; order Orectolobiformes; family Hemiscylliidae; genus Hemiscyllium; species Hemiscyllium ocellatum. Next base: position 1,588,367 of record NW_026867476.1, read on the forward strand.
GTGTGCGCGCGGTGTGTGTGTGTGTGCGGTGTGTGTGTGTGCGGTGTGTGTGATGAGCGGTGTGCGGTGTGTGTGTGTGTGTGTGCGGTGTGCGGTATGTGTGGCGGTGTGCGGTGTGTGGTGTGCGGTGTGTGTGTGCAATGTGCGGTGTGTGTGTGCGATGTGCGGTGTGTGTGTGCGATGTGCGGTGTGTGTGTGTGCGATGTGCGGTGTGTGTGTGCGATGTGCGGTGTGTGTGGTATGTGTGCGATGTGCGGTGTGTGTGTGCGATGTGCGGTGTGTGTGTGCGGTGTGTGGTGTGTGTGCGCGGTGTGTGTGTGCGGTGTGTGGTGTGCGATGTGCGGTGTGTGTGGTATGTGTGCGATGTGCGGTGTGTGTGTGCGATGTGCGGTGTGTGTGTGCGGTGTGTGTGGTGTGCGGTGTGTGCGGTGTGCATGCGCGGTGTGTGTGATGGTGTGTTTGTGATGGTATGTGCTGGTGCACTCTGACCCCTGACCCCTGACCCCCCTCTGCAGGCTCATTACCAAGGCTGCCTGTTCCTGCACCAGGGTTGGCCGCTGTGCCTGGGCGAGCAGCTGGTGCTGCAACTCTCGGCGCTGGACTGGAGGGCGCTGCAGCCGGAGGACTTCTACCTGCAGCTGGCGCCAAGAGGCTCCCGCGGGGCGAGGCTGCTGCTCAAGTGCCGGGTTTGGGGCGGCGACAATCACCACCACGACCACGACGACGACGAGGATGAGGACGGAGGGATCGTGGAGCTGCCGGTCACCGAGGACTCCTACCCGCACCTCTTCACCGTCGAGTGGCTGGACGGCGTCAACCGGCGGCTGCGGCGCGACGGACGGAGCCCACTGCGCAGCTGCCTGCTGGCCTCGGCCGGCGGCCGGCTGCGGCGCATGCGCTGGTCCCGCCTGGTCTGCCCGCGCCTGCGCGAGCCGCCGGCCGCGGCCCCTGCCGGGCGGCCCCGCGCCTCGGGCGACGGCGCAGCCGCAGACGACCCGCAGCGCCTGAGGGGTGAGGCCGCCGCCGCCGCTTCCACCTCCAACGCCGGCGGCAAAGGCAACGGGGCCACCGACGGTTGGGGTCCGGCCCACCGCCGGCGGCAGGAGGACCTCGAGGCCGGCGAGTACGTCGAGCTTCGGGAAGTCTCCGCGCCGGCGGCGGCGGCGGCGGCCGTCGACGCCATCGCGAGGAGACCGCGCCTGCGCTCCAGCACCCTGCCGGCCGGCGGCGGCGGCGGGGGCCGGCCGGGGCGCCGGCGGAGGCGGGGCTCGCAGGCGCAGCACCGGGCCTGGGTGCACCAGCCTCGGCGCAGGCGCCGCAAGGGCGCGTGCGGCGAGGCGGCGGCGCACGCGGCGGCGGGAAGGCCCCACGCGCCGTCGCCCCGCGAGACGGAGCCCACCAACGGCCGTCCAACGTGGAGGGGCGTGGTCCCGCCCACGCGGTGGGCGGAGGGAGGGCCGGGCGACGGGGCGCCATTGGACGGGCGGAGTGGCTCCGTCGCCGCCTGGAGCCGACAGCCATTGGCCGAGCGGGATGTGCCAACCACAGCCGAGCCGCCATTGGCCGAGCGGGATGTGACAACCACAGCCAAGCCGCCATTGGCCGAGCGGGATGGGCCAACCACAACCGAGCCGCCATTGGCTGAGCAGGATGAGCCAACCACAGCCAAGCCGCCATTGGCCGAGCGGGATGGGCCAACCACAACCGAGCCGCCATTGGCTGAGCAGGATGAGCCATCCACAGCCAAGCCGCCATTGGCCGAGCAGGATGAGCTAACCACAACCAAGCTGCCATTGGCCAAGCGGGATGAGCCAACCACAACCAAGCTGCCATTGGCCGAGCGGGATGGGCCAACCACAGCCGAGCCGCCATTGGCCGAGCGGGATGTGCCAACCACAGCCGAGCCGCCATTGGCCGAGCGGGATGGGCCAACCACAGCCGAGCCGCCATTGGCTGAGCAGGATGAGCCAACCAAAGCCGAGCCGCCATTGGCCGAGCAGGATGAGCCAGCCACAGCCAAGCCGCCATTGGCTGAGCGGGATGGGCCAACCACAGCCAAGCCGCCATTGGCAGAGCGGGATGGGCCAACCACAGCCAAGCCGCCATTGGCCGAGCAGAATGTGACAACCACAGCCAAGCCGCCATTGGCCGAGCGGGATGGGCCAACCACAGCCGAGCCGCCATTGGCCGAGCGGGATGTGACAACCACAGCCAAGCCGCCATTGGCCGAGCGGGATGGGCCAACCACAGCCGAGCCGCCATTGGCCGAGCGGGATGGGCCAACCACAGCCGAGCCGCCATTGGCCGAGCAGGATGAGCCAACCAAAGCCAAGCCGCCATTGGCCGAGCAGGATGAGCCAACCAAAGCCGAGCCGCCATTGGCTGAGCGGGATGTGACAACCACAGCCGAGCCGCCATTGGCCGAGCGGGATGTGACAACCACAGCCGAGCCGCCATTGGCCGAGCGGGATGGGCCAACCACAGCCGAGCCGCCATTGGCCGAGCGGGATGGGCCAACCACAGCCGAGCCGCCATTGGCCGAGCGGGATGAGCCAACCAAAGCCAAGCCGCCATTGGCCGAGCGGGATGGGCCAACCACAGCCAAGCCGCCATTGGCCGAGCGGGATGGGCCAACCACAGCCAAGCCGCCATTGGCCGAGCAGGATGGGCCAACCACAGCCGAGCCGCCATTGGCCGAGCAGGATGGGCCAACCAATGCCAAGCCGCCATTGGCTGAGCAGGATAGGCCAACCACAGCCAAGCCGCCATTGGCCGAGCGGGATGAGCCAACCACAGCCAAGCCGCCATTGGCCGAGCGGGATGGGCCAACTATAGCCAAGCCGCCATTGGCCGAGCAGGATGGGCCAACTATAGCCAAGCCGCCATTGGCCGAGCGGGATGGGCCAACCACAGCCAAGCCGCCATTGGCCGAGCGGGATGGGCCAACTATAGCCAAGCCGCCATTGGCCGAGCAGGATGGGCCAACCAATGCCAAGCCGCCATTGGCCAAGTGGAAAGAGCCAACTAGAGATGGGCCGCCATCACCGGCGCAAGAGGAGCCAACTGCAGCTGAGCTGCCATTGGCTGAGCAGGACGAATCGGCCGGAGGTCAGCTGTTCTTGACGCAATCGGTCATTGGGCCTGGGCTGCCATTGGCCGAGCAGCAAGGGGCAGCAGTTGGAGCTGTCCGGTCACCGGCTGAACCGGCCGGTTCTGAAATGCCATTGGCCGAGCAGGGCGGGTCAACACTTGGACCGGGGCCGCCATTGGCTGTGCGGGACAGGCCAATCGCTCAGACCGACCGGCCGTCGGCCCGGCAGCGGGAACCAGAACCCGTGGAACCGCGGAGAGGAGCCGCTGGCGAGACCGAGGGATCTCCGGGCATGCTGGGGCAGGCGGACACAGGGCCCTCAGACCTACAGAGGAGTCTGGGGGCATCACGCGCAGCAGGGGAAGCGACCGGCGCCACGCTGGACGCCCGTTCGGCGCGGGGGCCTTTGGGCAGGAAGGCAGTCTCCGGTGATGGCACTGCACCGACTGGTGAGAGAGACGGCCAGAGGGTCCTGAACGAGGTGGGGGAGGAGGTGGGAGAAACGGGCCCACCACCCAACGGAGACATTTGGCAAGGGGACGACAGGAGCGGCCTGACCCAGGAAGGTGAGCACTGAATGCTACCCGACACTGACAGTTGACTCGGCACGCGTACACCCATGAATATTATCGAGGAATGTGGCTCCCCCCAGTTCTCATCTCGCCATCCCCACACTGCCTCTCCCCAACCCTGCTCCCACCACCAACATGATATTGGCAAAAGGCACTTGGCCAACCAAGGTTGAAGATGGCTGACTCAAACACTCCCAGGCCCCCCCCCCCCCCACCCCTCCCCAAACCTCTTCCAACACTCCCAGGGACAGGGACAGCATGGGGGTTACATACAGAGTCTAGATCTCTCTACACAGTCTCCCATTAAACGCTCCCAGGACAGGAACAGTGTGTGGTTAGATAGAGAGTAGAGCTCTCACTACACTGTCCCCCCCATCCCAGGGACAGGGACAGCACGGGGTTAGATACAGAGTAAAGCTCCCTCTACACTGTCCCCGCCATCCCAGGGACAGGGACAGCACGGGGTTAGATACAGAGTAAAGCTCCCTCTACACTGTCCCCCCCCCATCCCAGGGACAGGGACAGCACGGGGTTAGATACAGAGTAAAGCTCCTTCTACACTGTCCCCCCATCCCAGGGACAGGGACAGCACGGGGTTAGATACAGAGTAAAGCTCCCTCTACACTGTCCCCCAATCCCAGGGACAGGGACAGCACGGGGTTAGATACAGAGTAAAGCTCCCTCTACACTGTCCCCCCCATCCCAGGGACAGGGACAGCATGGGGTTAGATACAGGGTAACGCTCCCTCTACACTGTCCCCCCCATCCCAGGGACAGGGACAGCACGGGGTTAGATACAGAGTAAAGCTCCCTCTACACCGTCCCCCCATCCCAGGGACAGGGACAGCACGGGGTTAGATACAGAGTAAAGCTCCCTCTACACTGTCCCCCCCCATCCCAGGGACAGGGACAGCACGGGGTTAGATACAGAGGAGCTGCCTGTAGACTGGGTGTAGTAACTTACCACTTGGGTGAGGATGGAATTCACTGCGGGGGGATGGTAGGTGGAACGAGTCACGTTTGCCTGATATAAAGTAACCTGTAAATAATTAGTCGTGAAGGATAAAATTAAAACGGACTTTTGTGCGGTGTTTAACATTAAAGAGATCGATACGGCACCACGTAAAAATCTGGCACAGGCCGAATTTACAAGGTGTCTGGGCGCTCTGGTCAGGAAAGATGCATTTTTGTTTATTTGCGAAATGCCGGACAGCTGGGGACATTTCCGCCTGCCGTTCCCGGGAAGCTCCCCGTGCTCTGGAAAACCGCGTGCGCAGGAGCTGCCTCCCACCGCTCGCTCCCTGAGCTCAGGGCTTGGGAGTCCCTTGCTAGACCGACAGGTGGGCTGGGGGTGTAGAACGGGCCTGGATCAGAACAGTACCGGGATTGGGGGGGGGGGCTCGGGGCGAGGGTACGGAAGACCCTGAAGGCGAGCGCGCTGTCCTCCTGGACATGAGGCATCACCCCCTCCAAGCCTGACACAAGGGTGGGGAGAAGTGCCTCTTAGGGGCATGTTGCGGGACAGAATTAACGTTTGAGAATGACGAACGTCGGGCGTCAGTCCCGCTGTCGGCAGGCGCCGAAACAGAACTGGCCTCTTGGAAACAGGGAATGGAGATTCGGAGGCCCCGGGCTGAACCTGCCCTCGTCCCAGGAGTGTCTGATGCAAGTGGGAGGACTTGACCTGTTTTTCCTCATGGAAAGAGGGGGGGGTGGGTGTGGTGGTGGGGAGGTGTAGGGGGTGCGATCATTCTGAGCAACCAGGTGGAAAGGGCAGAGGTTACCCGGTCGCCCGCGGTCGCAGTGAGGATTCCTGCTCACCTCGACACACCAGAGAGTGTGGTGACACCATTACCTTCCTGTCCCCCACCACCCGAGTCCCAGTCTCTCCTGTCTCTCTCCCTCTCTCTCTCGCTAGGTTCTGAGGAAACTTGTCGGGCTGGAAACGTGAGCGAACACGAGGAGGATCTGGAAAATTCATGGCCTGGAACGTCCCGCATCGCCGCTCCCCTACGGTCTCTCACCGCCACGTCCCCAGCGCCTCACGCCTCATCGCACCAACCTGTCACCCCACGTCGGGACAGAATGGCTGAGGGACAGCCCAGGACCACACCGCGTCAACCACCCGGGTCCCCCTCCCACCCGCGGTCCCTGTCCCCATCTCACCCACGGTCCGCGTCCCCCTCCCACCCACGGTCCGCGTCCCCCTCTCACCCATGGTCAGTGTCCCCATCTCACCCACGGTCCGTGTCCCCCTCCCACCCACGGTCCGTGTCCCCCTCCCACCCACGGTCAGTGTCCCCCTCCCACCCACGGTCCGTGTCCCCATCTCACCCACGGTCCGTGTCCCCATCTCACCCACGGTCTGTGTCCCCCTCCCACCCACGGTCCGTGTCCCCCTCCCACCCACGGTCCGTGTCCCCCTCCCACCCACGGTCCGTGTCCCCATCTCACCCACGGTCCGTGTCCCCCTCCCACCCACGGTCCGTGTCCCCCTCCCACCCACGGTCCGTGTCCCCATCCCACCCACGGTCCGTGTCCCCCTCCCACCCACGGTCCGTGTCCCCCTCCCACCCACGGTCCGTGTCCCCATCTCACCCACGGTCTGTGTCCCCCTCCCACCCACGGTCTGTGTCCCCCTCCCACCCACGGTCCGTGTCCCCCTCCCGCCCGCGGTCCGTGTCCCCCTCCCACCCACGATCCAAGTCCCCGTGTCTCCAGGGGCCTGAAGTGTCCTCCCCTCGCCCTCCCACTGTCGGAACTGCGGACCCTTGTTTCGGGACACAGCAGATGGCGAGGGCCCAGGATCACCCCTTTTCCGTCGGCTGTTACCCTGGCAACTTGTTCAAGCTGGAAATGGACATCATTCATTCTGGAGCCCTCTCTCTGCCAGGTACACAGGGGTTTGGCGGGGGGGGTAGGGGGTGGTGTGCACACATGGGGCTGGGCGAGCAGAGAATATCATCAAGGGTATTGTAGATTGGATGATACACCACGTATTAGACAGAGGATGTATGAGTAGAAACAGACCATTCAGCCCATCGAGAATGCTCCACCATTCAATGAGATTGTGTGTGATCTGATCATCCTCCACTCCCACTTTCCTGCCCTGTTCCCTTCGATTCCCTTTCCTGATTAAAAACCTCGCTCACTCTGTCTCAGCCTTGAATACCCTCAGTGCTCCGACCCCCACAGCCCCCTGCGGTAAAGTATCCCACACATTCACTCCCTACCGCCCTCCCCTCGGTGAGTGGAGAAATTCCTCCCCGTCTCTATCTTCAATGGGTGACCCCCTCACTCTGAGATGATTCTCCCATCCCCCCCCCCCCCCCACTCTGGTCTTACACTGTCCCACCCAAGGCGGAGAGCAACCATTCCACATCTCTCCCAGGCAATCCCCCCGCCCCTCCCCCCGACACTTGTCTGCTTCAACAGTATATTCTTCAATACTCCAGGGAGTACAGGCCCACCCTCAGCTTCTCGTCAAATGTCAATCCTTCCAACTCCTGAATCTAGCAAGTGAGGTTCTGCAGAGTGCGACATGTGGACGGTACACACTGCTGCGACTGAGCGTCATGGTGGGGGGAGTGGGGGGGTCTGGGTGTGATGGAGGGAGTGGGGGTTTGTGGGGATGGGGCCATTCGAGCTGGGTATGGGGAAGGGGCTGCTCAGTCACTGGGCGGTGTGGAGCTTCTCGAGTGTTGCCGGAGCTGCCCCTCACCCACCCCCCCCGTCCCCAGCCAGGGGTAAGTGGAGAGTATTCCCTCCCCCCTCCCTGACTTGTACCTTGTCGATGGTGGGACAGGGCTCTGGGGGAAGGGGGGGTCAGGAGGGGAGTGACTCGCTGCAGGATTCCCAGCCTCTGACCCTGCTCTTGTAGCTGCTGGGTTTATACGGGGCTGCTTCACGTTCAGTTTCTGGTCAACGGTAAACTCCTCCCCCCCCCACAGGATGTTGATAGTGGGGGGGCGAGGGGGGATTCAGTGACGGTAACGCCATTGAACGTCAAGGGGGCGATGGTTTGATTCTCTCTCAATGGGACCCCCCAGGATGTTGAGAGTGGGGGGGTGGGAATTCAAGGGATTGACTTGGATTCGAGGACAGAGTGCATTGGAGATCTCTCCAGTGTGCTGCAGGCTAAGCCAATGTCATGCATGTTTGACGGGTGTGGTGCATCCTGGGACAATACTGGTCAGACCCGTCAGATATCTGAGTCGGCCCTTGGCGTGTTTTTTTTCACACACTCCAGGAAACAGGGACAGAAACGGTCGGGCGCTGATTGTGGTGACAACGGACAACACCATCTGGGAGAGCCCAAAGTGTACCAGCACACAACTGGCCAGGATTCTCATGTACTATTATGCCATCTCAAAGTAAGAATGTCCTTAAACCCTGTCAGTGCACGATACGGGATGTCAGCATCAGGGGGCGTCTTTGAAAGGGGGGACCGTGGGGGAGGGCGTGGGGGGAAGAGAGACTGCCCAGAGGAGATCTGTTTTAAAGAGGATCTCTCTCCCTCGGGGACCCCTGTTAAAGGGGGATCTCTCCCTTGGGGACCCCTGTTACAGAGGGAGTCTCTCCCTCGGGGACCCCCGTTACAGAGGGAGTCTCTCCCTCGGGGACCCCCGTTACAGAGGGAGTCTCTCCCTCGGGGACCCCCGTTACAGGGGGAGTCTCTCCCTCGGGGACCCCCGTTACAGAGGGAGTCTCTCCCTCGGGGACCCCTGTTAAAGAGCGAGTCTCTCCCTCGGGGACCCCTGTTACAGAGGGAGTCTCTCCCTTGGGGACCCCTGTTAAAGGGGGAAGTCTCTCCCTCGGGGACCCCTGTTACAGAAGGAGTCTGTCCATTAGTGATGTTTTGTGAGGGGTTAATCTCTCTGTCATGCCCAACTTTAGCCCATCTGTTGGGGATCCCTTTTGTCTTTCTGGGTAATTTTAAGTTTGGACGATGGCGTTAACTGAATCATGTTGAACTTTCTGGTTCTTTCCTATGTCCTGTCTCATCTTACCTTCCCCTGTTGGAACGGATGGTCATGTTGATATTATTAATTTAAAATGGCTCGCCAAACTTACATTTTCTCTCACCCTACATTACTCTCTTTCCATCTCTCTCGTTCTCTGTGTGTCTGTCTCTCCCTCACTCTCCTCCCAATCATTCTTTCCATTTCCTGTTGCCTCTCGCTAACCCTACATTTCTGCCACTGTCTCTCTCACTCTCTGCTTCCGTTAGTCTGCAGCTCTCCGTCTTTCGCTGTACAGGGCATTGGTTCAGCCACTTTTGGAATACTGTGTTCAGTTCTGGTCTCCCTGCTACAGGAAGGATGCAGCAAAGATTTACAAGGATGTTACTGGGGTTGGAGGGTTTGAGCTACAGGGAGAGGCTGGGGCTGTTTTCCCTGGAGCGTCGGAGGCTGAGGGGGTGACCTGGTTTATAAAACCATGAGGGGGGCAGGGATAGGGGTAAATAGACAAGGTCTTTTCCCCCCCCTGGGGTGGGGGAGTCCAGAACTAGAGGGGGGTAGGTTTAGGGTGAGAGGGGAAAGGGAGCTGAGGGGGTAACTTTCTCACCCAGAGGGTGGTGCGTGTGTGGAATGAGCTGCCAGAGGAAGTGGTGGGGGCTGGTACAATGACAGCATCTGGATGGGGACAGGGATAGGAAGGGTTTTGAAGGATAAGGGCCGAGTGCTGGCAAACGGGACGAGATTAGGTTCGGATATCTCGTCAGCAGGGAAGGAGTTGGACCGAAGGGTTTGTTTCCGTGCTGGACGGCTCTATGACACTCAGTCTGTGAACAGAGGTGTGAGCTTTCTCTCTCTCTCGCTCTCTCTCACTTCCCCATAAAAAGTACCAAATGAGAGTTTTTGTGGGAAACAGGGTTCCGTGGCAAGACCTGTACGTTTGACTGATCTCCAGCGGCCCCAGCAGTGAGGAACTTGCTGGGACATTTCAGAGGGGAGTTCACCGCGTCGTGGTGGGTCTGGGCAAGACCAGGTATGGACAGCAGCTCCCTGACCCTGAGGGTCATGGGTGTACCAACCGTGCCACAGCACAATTGACGGCCAATGTCAGAGTCGTTGAGATGGTGATCGGCTGACCTTCCAGATTTCATTCATTGAAATTGGACTTGCCCTAGTTGCCAGTGGGGGCACTTGACCCCCCCCCCCACCCCACTCCCACCCCCCAGAACTCCCACGAGCCCACAAAATGAGTCGCTTTCCGAAGCTCAAATCAACCCTGTCTTTAGTGCTGAGGGATGTGGGGCAGGATTGAGTGCAGGTGGGCCCGAGTATTGGTCAAGATGGGTGTGAGTTGGAAGGTTCCTTTACACCCGTATCCTTACATCCCGATGAGGGAGGACACCACTTCGACCAGGACAACGCATCCATCCCGGGACAAGCCAAACAGAGAGAGAGAGAGAGAGAGAGACGCACGAGAATTCCTAGAGGCACGGCATTCCAACCCAAACTCTCTCAACAAACCCATCGAGTTAGACCCCATTTACCACCACACCCCCCCCCCGAGAAAAAGAACAGGAAATGGCATTACCATAGGAAATGATATCACCGCAGGAAATGACATCACCAACTCCAGAAAACTCAAACATAGAACTAGAAAGCGGGCCGCACCACCAGTGCCTCATCCGGAAGCTCACTGACGACGTTACCTAGTACGGTGACGAAACGTCTGAAACTGAACCTTCCAGCTCAGCGAGCAAACCCACACCCAGAACCTCAACCTGAGCTGCAAATCTTCTCAAAACCTCGCTCGCATCGGTCAAGGTGATCAGAGGATGAGATAAGGTGGGCAGGGAGAGCCTTTTTCCTCGGATGGTGATGGCTAGCACGAGGGGACATAGCTTTAGGCTGAGGGGTGACAGATACAGGACAGAAGTCAGAGGCTGGTTCCTTACTCAGAGAGTAGTCGGGGCGTGGAACGCACTGCCCACTGCAGTAGTCGACTCACCAAATTTAAGGGCATTTAATTGGTCATTGGATAGGCGCATGGACGAGAATGGGATAGTGTAGGTTAGATGGGGCTTCAGATTGGTTCCACAGGACAGCCCAACATCGAGGGCCGAAGGGCCTGCGCTGACGCTGGAATGTTCTGTGTAATATATTGCGATGAGGAGAAACGACTTCACCCAGAGAGCGGGTGGACTTCCCAGTCACGGAAAGCCGGAACAGCCAAGGTTTTCCAGCGGGGGTTAAATATAACTCCTGGTCAGATACAGGGCAGGAGGAGTTCGAAGGGTAGCGGGGTGGGGATGATCGGCTGCGATGGTATCGAATGGCCTACCCCGCTCGCTGCTTTTCCATGGTTCAGATACAGATCGGCGGGTGGCTGTGCAGAGGGTGGTGGGTTTCTGGATCACGCAGGGGTGTGGCAGAGGCAGAGACCCTCATTAAGCTGAAGGCGTATTTAGATGTACACTCGCGGCTGTGGGCCGAGCCCTGAGAGCTGGAACTGGACTGGCGAGGTGGTTGGTTTGGACCGGAGGTGTGGAGGTGTTGGGCAGAGAGCGTTGTAGATCTCTGCGACACTGACTCTATGAACAACGGGATGGGCTCAGAGGCCTCATCCTGCTCCTAAACCTAGCACTGTCTCTGCCCGAAAGGTCTCACCCTGTCTCTGCCTCTGTCCCAACTGCCTGCTCTCTTCTCTCTCTGTCTCTCTCTCTCTGTCTCCATTTCTCACTCTCTATCTCTGTCTCTTTCTTTCTGTCTTTCTCTCTCTCTGTAACTCTGTCTCTGTCTCTCTGTCTCTGTCTGTCTCTCTCTTTCTCTCAGTCTCTCTCTCGCTGTCTCTCTCTATCTATCTCTGTCTCTGTGTCTCTCTCTATCTGTCACTGTCTCTCTGTCTCTCTCTATCTTTGTTTCTGTCTCTCTCTGTCTGTCTCTTCTCTCTCTGTCTCTGTGTCTCTCTCTGTCACTGTCTCTCTCTCTCTGAGTCTCTCTCTATCTGTCACTGCCTCTCTCTATCTGTCTCTGTCTGTCTCTGTCTCTCTCTCTCTCTGTGTCCCTCTATCTCTGTCTTTGTCTCTCTGTCTCTCTGTCTGTCTTCTCTCTCTGTCACTGTCTCTCTCTCTCTGAGTCTCTCTCTATCTGTCTCTGTCTCTCTCTCTCTGTCTCTGTCTGTCTCTCTCTTTCTCTCAGTCTCTCTCTCGCTGTCTCTCTCTATCTATCTCTGTCTCTGTGTCTCTCTCTATCTGTCACTGTCTCTCTGTCTCTCTCTATCTTTGTTTCTGTCTCTCTCTGTCTGTCTCTTCTCTCTCTGTCTCTGTGTCTCTCTCTGTCACTGTCTCTCTCTCTCTGAGTCTCTCTCTATCTGTCACTGCCTCTCTCTATCTGTCTCTGTCTGTCTCTGTCTCTCTCTCTCTCTGTGTCCCTCTATCTCTGTCTTTGTCTCTCTGTCTCTCTGTCTGTCTTCTCTCTCTGTCACTGTCTCTCTCTCTCTGAGTCTCTCTCTATCTGTCTCTGTCTCTCTCTCTCTGTCTCTGTCTGTCTCTCTCTTTCTCTCAGTCTCTCTCTCGCTGTCTCTCTCTATCTATCTCTGTCTCTGTGTCTCTCTCTATCTGTCACTGTCTCTCTGTCTCTCTCTCTCTTTGTTTCTGTCTCTCTCTGTCTGTCTCTTCTCTCTCTGTCTCTGTGTCTCTCTCTGTCACTGTCTCTCTCTCTCTGAGTCTCTCTCTATCTGTCACTGCCTCTCTCTATCTGTCTCTGTCTGTCTCTGTCTCTCTCTCTCTCTGTGTCCCTCTATCTCTGTCTTTGTCTCTCTCTGTCTCTCTGTCTGTCTTCTCTCTCTGTCACTGTCTCTCCCTCTCTCTCTGTCTCCCTCTATCTATTTCTCTCTGTCTCTGTCTCTCTCTCTCTGTCTGTCACCGTCTCTCTCTGTGTCTCTCTCTCTATCTATTTCTCTCTCTCTGTCTCTCTTTTTCTCTCCCATACAGCCCAGCCCTCCTCCCGTCCTGCGCTCCTCACTTCCTCTCCATCCACCCCCCCCCCGCCCTCCACCCTCCTGTACACCCCCCGCCTCTCGCAAATCCTGCATTCTCATATCGCCCCTTTTTTGTTTTGTTGCCGTTGCTGTTGGTGTTCTTGCAGGAAGGAGGTGCAGATGGCGGGCTTCCGGCTTCTGATCGACGCCCGTGAGAGGCAGCCTGCCGCGGCTCTGGGCGAGGCTCTCCACATCTTCCAGGTGAGCGCCGCCGGCAGAACTGGCCGCGTTTCCATGGTCCCCGGGAGCAAGCTTTGTGGCTCACCTCAGAGCACCGCGGAAAGTCAGCCCCGACGGGTGGGTGGGCAGCGGGTGGGGGGGGTGTGTGATAGAACATAGAACATAGAAAAATACAGCGCAGTACAGGCCCTTCGGCCCTCGATGTTGCGCCGACCGAAGCCCACCTAACCTACACTAGCCCAATAACCTCCATATGCCTATCCAATGCCCGCTTAAATGCCCATAAAGAGGGAGAGTCCACCACTGCTACTGGCAGGGCATTCCATGAACTCACAACCCGCTGAGTAAAGAATCTACCCCTAACATCTGTCCTATACCTACCACCCCTTAATTTAAAGCTATGCTCCCTCGTAATAGCTGACTCCATACGCGGAAAAAGGTTCTCATGGTCAACCCTATCTAAACCCCTAATCATCTTGTACACCTCTACCAAATCTCCCCTAAACCTTCTTTTCTCCAATGAGAACAGCCCCAAGTGCCTCAGCCTTTCCTCATACGATCTTCCTACCATGCCAGGTAACATCCTGGTAAACCTCCTCTGCACCTGTTCCAGTGCCTCCACATCCTTCCTATAGTATGGCGACCAAAACTGCACACAATACTCCAGATGCGGCCGCACCAGAGTCTTATACAGTTGCAACATGACCTCAGGACTCCGGAACTCAATTCCTCTACCAATAAAAGCCAGTACACCATGTGCCTTCCTCACAGCACTATTTACCTGGGTGGCAACTTTCAGAGATCTGTGTACATGGACACCAAGATCCCTCTGCTCATCCACACTACCAAGTAGCCTACCATTAGCCCAGTACTCCATCTTCTTGTTACAAGGGCCACAGTGCTAATGAGCTTAACCCTTGCTTCCCTGGGATTCCCTTGGGTTCGATTCCAGTGACACAGGCCCAGTCCAGCCCTATCCAGGGGACGGACCAGTCGGTCAGCAGACGATCGCGGAATGCCCAGGGATGGCGGAGTGGGGGGGTGGACAAGACGCCGCAGCTGGCAACGCAGAGATCAGTCGCGGAAAAACCCGCGGCACGGCCTGAGGCCAGTCCCCGGCGCTTCTCGTTTTCAACGGGAGAGGAGCGGGCCCAGCTCTTTGCGCCAGCGGTGTTTTGGGAGGAAGTGTGAATGAATGGCAGGGCCCCCTCTGTGGTTCCCGTTAAGGTGCCTGAAACCAGAGATGCCGAGAGTCGACCGGCACAGGAGCCTTCCGGATTGTTCCGTGCAGGGGCAAGGGGGACCCTTTTGGAAAGGGAAGGTACCCCTTTGGATCGGGTGTGTAGGACTATCCTTCGGTAAGGGCGCTCTCTCAGGAGAGGTAACCTGCGACGTGGCACTGTTCAGACAGACATGCCCGTGTTCAGGACCGCGGGAGCTGTCAAAGGGACCTGTCGAGGCGTTTTAAAACTCCGCCCCTTGCAGAAAATTCTGGAAAGTGTCTCGGCGAAGAAGCAGTTCGCGCTCTGTCTCAATCCGTCTGTTGACGTCAGCCTGAGCCTTTTCTGTTCCTGAATTGGTGCGCCATCGCCGACTTCACACGCGCCCGCGATCATTTGCCGCGAAGGCGGCGGCTGTTTGGATTCTGACGCTCCTGGTGAGAGTTTACCGATGTCGCGAGGTTAACTGGAAAGGGCGCAGGCGTAAGTCTGTAAAAAAAAATCCTCGCGGAGCCCACGTGGAAACCCAATTTGCCAGACTGACAAAAAGCAAACCACGTCAGGTCTTTCTTCAGGAGCATTCACGAAATCTTCACTCGAACAGTTGTAAGGTTAAAGAAAAAAGCAAAGGAACAGATTTAGAATCCCCACGGTGTGGGAGCAGGCCATTCGGCACGTCGAATCCACACTGACCCTCTGAAGGGCATCCCACCCAGGCTCACACTCTCTCTCTCTGATCACCCTCTGAGAAAAAGAACAGGAAATGACATCGCCGCAGGACATGACATCGCCGCAGGAAATGACGTCACCGAACCTAGGAAACTCAAAACTCATAAATAGAAAGCGGGCTCCACCGCCAGTGTTTCATCCGGAGGCTCACTGAAGATGTTACCTCACACGATGACGAAACGTCTGAAAACGAACCTTCCAGCTCAGCGAGCAAACCCACATCCAGAACATCAACTTGAGCTACAAATCTTCTCTAAGCTCGCTTTATCTCTCACTCTTGCGCTCTCTCTCTCTCTCTGTCAGACACACACACACACACACACACACAAAAGCTCTGTATTTCCCATAGCCAACCCACCCAACCCCTGCATATGGGTAATTTATCACAGCCAGTCCACCTCGATTTTCCACCGGTGGGAGGAATCCGGAAGCACTCGGAGGAAACCCACAGGGGTTGGGGGGGGGGGGGAGGGGTGTGGAAGAATGTGCGAACTCTACCCAGACAGTCGCCCGAAGCTGGGATCAAACCGAGGTCGCTGCGCCTTGAGATAACAGTCTTAGCCGCCCCATTTCTGCAATTTAGACTGTACCCCTTCAAACCCCAAATACACGCACACATGATGATGGACAAAAGAAAGACACTTTAAAACAAATACTGTTGGTTGGAAAGGGTGACCAAAATTCTGAATATCAGAAAGTCCAGGTCACACGGTGCAAAATCTCGCAGACCAGTAAGATGTTTGTAATGTTATTGTCTTTACAGTGAAGATGGTCCCACCGTTTGATGCCTGAACTGAGGTATTTTCCCTGTATGAGCTCTTTGTTTTGATCTTTCTGGGCAGTTTCTGCCTTTTTCCCACACGGGTAGAGAGAGAAAGAGGGATTCTCTCTGTCTGGATGTTATCCACACGGTTTTTGACGTCTTCCTACTGTTGCCTCCAAACAAGGAAGCCACGTGGTACTGCACCTGCCTGGCAGCAGTGTAAACACCGCTCACAATGAGTTGCGGTATCCAATGTTTACGTTGTACTGCACCCGCCTGGCAGCAGTGTAAACACCGCTCACAATGAGTTGCGGTATCCGATGTTTACGTTGTACTGCACCCGTCTGGCAGCAGTGTAAACACCGCTCACAATGAGTTGCGGTATCCGATGTTTACGTTGTACTGCACCCGCCTGGCAGCAGTGTAAACACCGCTCACAATGAGTTGCGGTATCCAATGTTTACGTTGTACTGCACCCGCCTGGCAGCAGTGTAAACACCGCACACAATGAGTTGCGGTATCCGATGTTTACGTGGTACTGCACCCGCCTGGCAGCAGTGTAAACACCGCACACAATGAGTGAAGGCAGTGATTCCCCCTTGCCTTCAGAACGGTGCACGATCAGAAAGAGAGCGCGATGTGCCCCATCGGCTTCAGGTTTATCTGTTATTTGTAATGTTTCTCTCGGTAAGGTGACCGTGAAACCGGGTTGTAAAAAAACCGGATTGATTTGCTGGAATTTGGACGTCAGAAAGCATTTGATACGGTGCCACGTGGCAGGCGGGTTAACACATATTAGAAAGGTTTGGGACTGAATGGCCTTCAGCAGCATCGAATGGCCATTGGCAAAAAGATGAGGCGCAGAGGGGAGGTATAAACGGGCGCTGGGGAGGAATGGAAGGTGGTATTGCTCAGGGCCTCAGTGTGGGGCCCGCTGCTTTCTGTCCTTCATTGAAATGGTTTGGAGATGGGGCAAAAGCTCTAAACTTGCGGGAGATACGACGCCAGGGAGGTGCCACACCAGAGACAACCTGGTCAAAGGGGCAGATGGATTTCAGTGCGGGGGAATGGGTGGGGGGAACGATGCGTTTGGGTGGGAGGAACCTGGAGGGAGACACTACACGGTTCAATGGTACAACACTGAGGGGGGGGGGGGTACGGGCGCAGAGACCTTGTGTGGCTGCTCAGACATACCTTTCTCACCTTGCCCCACTTTCTCCCCACCCCTCCCTCCGGACCCCCCCTTCAACAGAAAACCGTCCCTGGTGGCACTCACTCCGTCCTGGTGCTGGCGGCCAAGGAGACATCAGGCAATGTGGAGGTGCTGACCGGCGTGCAGGTACATCTGGAGCCCAGGCATATCACCCCCGGGTTGGGGGGTGGGGGGAACCGTGTAGAGGGAGCTTTACTCTGTATCTAACCCCGTGCTGTCCCTGTCCCTGTCATGAGGGGACAGTGTAGAGGGAGCTTTACTCTGTATCTAACCCCGTGCTGTCCCTGTCCCTGGGAGTGTTTGATGGGGGGACAGTGTAGAGGGAGCTTTACTCTGTATCTAACCCCGTGCTGTCCCTGTCCCTGGGAGTGTTTGATGGGGGGACAGTGTAGAGGGAGCTTTACTCTGTATCTAACCCCGTGCTGTCCCTGTCCCTGGGATGGGGGGGGACAGTGTAGAGGGAGCTTTACTCTGTATCTAACCCCGTGCTGTCCCTGTCCCTGGGATGGGGGGGGACAGTGTAGAGGGAGCTTTACTCTGTATCTAATCCCGTGCTGTCCCTGTCCCTGGGATGGGGGGGGGACAGTGTAGAGGGAGCTGTACCCTGTATCTAACCCCGTGCTGTCCCTGTCCCTGGGATGGGGGGACAGTGTAGATGGAGCTTTACTCTGTATCTAACCCCGTGCTGTCCCTGTCCCTGGGATGGGGGGACAGTGTAGAGTGAGCTTTACTCTGTATCTAACCCCGTGCTGTCCCTGTCCCTGCGTTGGGGGGACAGTGTAGAGGGAGCTGTACCCTGTATCTAACCCCGTGCTGTCCCTGTCCCTGGGATGGGGGGACAGTGTAGATGGAGCTTTACTCTGTATCTAACCCCGTGCTGTCCCTGTCCCTGGGATGGGGGGACAGTGTAGAGGGAGCTGTAGCCTGTATCTAACCCCGTGCTGTCCCTGTCCCTGGGATGGGGGACAGTGTAGAGGGAGCTGTACCCTGTATCTAACCCCGTGCTGTCCCTGTCCCTGGGATGGGGGGACAGTGTAGAGGGAGATTTACTCTGTATCTAACCCCGTGCTGTCCCTGTCCCTGGGATGGGGGGACAGTGTAGAGGGAGCTTTACTCTGTATCTAACCCCGTGCTGTCCCTGTCCCTGGGATGGGGGGACAGTGTAGAGGGAGCTTTACTCTGTATCTAACCCCGTGCTGTCCCTGACCCTGGGATGGGGGGACAGTGCAGAGGGAGCTTTACTCTGTATCTAACCCCGTGCTGTCCCTGTCCCTGGGATGGAGGGGGGGAGCTCACTAACACTGCTGTGTTACCATCCTGGCTGCAGACAGAGACACTGCCGGCTATCCGGGCCCTGCACAGGTACGTGGAGCCTGGCCAATTGACGCACACCTTTGCGGGAACCTTTCCGTACAGCAACGACAAGTGGGTTCGCTACCGACTGGTGAGTATTGTGTGTGAGTCCTGAATTTGGGTGTGGAAAGCTGAATCACACACACACACTCGCTCTCTCTCCCTTTCTCTCCCTATCTCATACACTCTTTCTGTGTGTGTCTCTCTCTCTTTCTCTCTCACACTTTCTCTCTCACATGCACACTCTCTCCCTCTCTCTTCCTTTCTCTCTCTCTCTCCCTCTCTCTCACACACTCTCTCTCACACACACACTCTCTCTTTCCCTCTCTCTCCGTTTCTCTCACACACTCTCTCACACGCGCACACACTGTCTCTCTCTCTCTCGCCCATTCTCTCTCTCTCACACACACTCTCTCTCTTTTGCAAACACGCCCTCTATCCCTCTCTCACACATTCTCTCACCCTCTCTCACTCACACACACACACACACACACTCTCTCTCTCTCTCTCTCTCACATACTTTCTCTCTCTCTCTCACATGCACTCTCTCTCCCTCTCTCAGACTCACACTCTGTCTCTCTCTCTCTCATGCACACTCTCTCCCTCTCTCCCACACACACAGTCTCTCTCTCTCTCTCACACACACACACACTCTCCCTCTTTTGCACACACACCCTCTGTCCCTCTCTGTCACATTCTCTCACTCTCTCTCTCACATTTTCTCTCTCACATACACACACACTCTCTCTCACACACACATGTACACAATGTACTTTCTCTCTTACACACTCTCTCGCTCTCAAACACACACACACACACTATTCTCCATTACTCACAACAAGCGTATTGAATTTATAAAAAGAGATGATGATGTCTGTCATTTGTGTCATTTTCAGCTGTTTGTACCCCAGTATCTGTGTCCTAGCCTCCTTCAGTGATTGTTAAAGAACAAGTTTCATTAATACAACGCTGTAAAGGTTACGAGCTATTCAAATAACTACCCTTTGTACTCCTATTATCGTACAACTTCCAGTAGTGGAAGAAAATATAATCATCTTGGCTCCTTTAAACAGATCCTCCTTTTAGATTCAAGAACAAAATGATTATTCACAAGTTCTCTGAATGTTTGTCTGTGGCCGAAGTCACTTCACATAAAAGATATCGGCACTGTGCCGTCTTTCTGGGTCATTTCCCGTTGGCCGATTGCACTTTCCGGTATCCCTGCTTTCAGATTCGCCTTTCTAGACCCTCACCCTGCGGTGATGAGGGGTTCCACTGGGTTTATCATTCATCTCTGAGGGGCAGGGCTTCACAATACAGAGGGAGGGCACCTCAGCTCCTGCCCCAGGCGACTTGTCTCTCTGAGTATCAAACAGGCTCACGGCAGCCCCACACCGGGTCACTCTGACAGGGTCACGGCAGCCCCACACCGGGTCACTCTGACAGGGTGGGCGGCCCCACACCGGGTCACTCTGACAGGGTCACGGCAGCCCCACACCGGGTAACTCTGACAGGGTGGGCGGCCCCACACCGGGTCACTCTGACAGGGTCACGGCAGCCCCACACCGGGTCACTCTGACAGGGTGGGCAGACCCACACCGGGTCACTCTGACAGGGTCACGGCAGCCCCACACCGGGTCACTCTGACAGGGTGGGCGGCCCCACGCCGGGTCACTCTGACAGGGTCACGGCAGCCCCACACCGGGTCACTCTGACAGGGTGGGCAGACCCACACCGGGTCACTCTGACAGGGTCACGGCAGCCCCACACCGGGTCACTCTGACAGGGTGGGCGGCCCCACGCCGGGTCACTCTGACAGGGTCACGGCAGCCCCACACCGGGTCACTCTGACAGGGTCACGGCAGCCCCACACCGGGTCACTCTGACAGGGTGGGCAGCCCCACACCGGGTCACTCTGACAGGGTGGGCAGCCCCACACCGGGTCACTCTGACAGGGTCACGGTGGCCCAATACCGGGTCACTCTGACAGGGTCACGGCAGCCCCACACCGGGTCACTCTGACAGGGTCACGGCAGACCCACACCGGGTCACTCTGACAGGGTGGGCAGCCCCACACCGGCTCACTCTGACAGGGTGGGCAGCCCCACACCGGGTCACTCTGACAGGGTGGGCAGCCCCACACCGGCTCACTCTGACAGAGTGGGCAGCCCCACATTGGGTCACTCTGACAGGGTCACGGCGGCCCCACACCGGGTCACTCTGACAGGGTGGGCAGCCCCACACCGGGTCACTCTGACAGGGTCACGGCGGCCCCACACCGGGTCACTCTGACAGGGTGGGCAGCCCCACACCGGGTCACTCTGACAGGGTCACGGCAGCCCCACACCGGGTCACTCTGACAGGGTCACGGCAGCCCCACACCGGGTCACTCTGACAGGGTCGGCAGCCCCACACCGGGTCACTCTGACAGGGTCACGGCGGCCCCACACCGGGTCACTCTGACAGGGTGGGCAGCCCCACACCGGGTCACTCTGACAGGGTGGGCAGCCCCACACCGGGTCACTCTGACAGGGTCACGGCGGCCCCACACTGGGTCACTCTGACAGGGTGGGCAGCCCCACACCGGGTCACTCTGACAGGGTGGGCGGCCCCACACCGGGTCACTCTGACAGGGTGGGCGGCCCCACACCGGGTCACTCTGACAGGGTGGGCAGCCCCACACCGGGTCACTCTGACAGGGTCACGGCAGCCCCACACCGGGTCACTCTGACAGGGTCGGCAGCCCCACACCGGGTCACTCTGACAGGGTGGGCAGCCCCACACCGAGTCACTCTGACAGGGTCACGGCAGCCCCACACCGGGTCACTCTGACAGGGTCGGCAGCCCCACACCGGGTCACTCTGACAGGGTGGGCAGCCCCACGCCGGGTCACTCTGACAGGGTCACGGCAGCCCCACACTGTGAGTAGAGGGACAGGAGGGGAAGTGTGTGTGGGCGTGTGCCCAGGGGAGTGAGTGTGGGGGTGTGCCCGGGGGAGTGTGTTTCGGGGTGTGCCCAGGGGAGTGTGTTTCGGGGTGTGCCCAGGGGAGTGTGTGTGTGGGGGTGTCTCCGGGGGAGTGTGTGTGGGGGTGTGCCCGGGGGAGGGAGTGTGTGGGGGTGTCTCCGGGGGAGTGTGTGTGGGAGTGTGCCCGGGGGAGTGTGTGTGGGGGTGTCCCCGGGGGAGTGTGTGGGGGGGTGTGCCAGGGGCGGAGTGTGTGTGGGGGTGTGCCCGGGGGAGTGAGTGTGTGGGGGTGTCCCCGGGGGAGTGTGTTTCGGGGTGTGCCCAGGGGAGTGTGTTTCGGGGTGTGCCCGGGGGAGTGTGTGTGTGGGGGTGTCTCCGGGGGAGTGTGTGTGGGGGTGTGCCCGGGGGAGTGAGTGTGTGGGGGTGTCTCCGGGGGAGTGTGTGTGGGAGTGTGTGGGGGTGTCCCCGGGGGAGTGTGTGGGGGGGTGTGCCAGGGGCGGAGTGTGTGTGGGGGTGTGCCCGGGGGAGTGAGTGTGTGGGGGTGTCCCCGGGGGAGTGTGTGTGGGGGTGTGCCCGGGGGAGTGAGTGTGTGGGGGGGTGTGCCCGGGGGAGTGAGTGTGGGGGGGGGTGTGCCCGGGGGAGTGTGTGTGGGGGTGTGTCCCCGGGGGAGTGTGTGTGGGGGTGTGCCCGGGGGAGTGAGTGTGTGGGGGTGTCCCCGGGGGAGTGTGTGTGGGGGTGTGCCCGGGGGAGTGTGTGTGGGAGTGTGCCCGGGGGAGTGTGTGTGGGGGTGTCCCCGGGGGAGTGTGTGTGGGGGTGTCCCCG
The DNA here is from genome assembly GCF_020745735.1 of Hemiscyllium ocellatum. Classification (NCBI taxonomy): domain Eukaryota; kingdom Metazoa; phylum Chordata; class Chondrichthyes; order Orectolobiformes; family Hemiscylliidae; genus Hemiscyllium; species Hemiscyllium ocellatum. Next base: position 1,610,266 of record NW_026867476.1, read on the forward strand.
GGGGAGTGTGTGGGGGGGTGTGCCCGGGGGAGTGAGTGTGGGGGTGTGCCCCGGGGGGAGTTTGTGTGGGGGTGTGCCCGGGGGGAGTTTGTGTGGGGGTGTGCCTGGGGGGAGTTTGTGTGGGGGTGTGCCCGGGGGAGTGTGTGTGGGGGTGTGCCTGGGGGAGTGAGTGTGGGGGTGTGCCCGGGGGAGTGAGTGTGGGAGTGTGCCCGGGGCAGTGTGTGTGGGGGTGTGCCTGGGGGGAGTTTGTGTGGGGGTGTGCCTGGGGGAGTGAGTGTGGGGGTGTGCCCGGGGGGGAGTGTGTGTGGGGGTGTGCCCGGGGGGAGTGTGTGTGAGGGTGTGCCCGGGGGAGTGTGTGTGGGGGTGTGTGCCCGGGGGGAGTGAGTGTGGGGGTGTGCCCGGGGGAGTGTGTGTGGGGGGGGTGTGCCCGGGGGGAGTGAGTGTGGGGGTGTGCCCGGGGGAGTGTGTGTGGGGGGGGTGTGCCCGGGGGGAGTGTGTGTTGGGGTGTGCCCGGGGGAGTGAGTGTGGGGGTGTGCCCGGGGGAGTGTGTGTGGCGGTGTGCCCGGGGGAGTGTGTATGGGGGGGGGGTGTGCCCTGGGGGAGTGTGTGTGGGGGTGTGCCCGGGGGGGGCTGAGTGTGGGGGGTGTGCCCGGGGGAGTGTGTGTGAGGGTGTGCCCGGGGGAGTGTGTGTGGGGGGGGTGTGCCCTGGGGGAGTGTGTGTGGGGGTGTGCCCGGGGGGGGGGTGAGTGTGGGGGGTGTGCCCGGGGGAGTGTGTGTGAGGGTGTGCCCGGCAGGGGGGTGAGTGTGGGGGGTGTGCCCGGGGGAGTGTGTGTGGCGGTGTGCCCGGGGGAGTGTGTGTGTGGGGGGGGTGTGCCCTGGGGGAGTGTGTGTGGGGGTGTGCCCGGGGGGAGTGTGTGTGGGGGTGTGCCCGGGGGAGTGTGTGTGGGGGTGTGCCCGGGGGAGTGTGTGTGGGTGTGTGTGCCCGGGGGAGTGTGTGTGGGGGTGTGCCCGGGGGAGTGTGTGTGGGGGTGTGCCCGGGGGAGTGTGTGTGGGTGTGTGTGCCCGGGGGAGTGTGTGTGGGGGTGTCCCTGGGGGAGTGAGTGTGGGGGGTGTGCCCGGGGGAGTGTGTGTGTGAGGGTGTGCCCGGGGGAGTGAGTGTGGGGGGGGTGTGCCCGGGGGAGTGTGTGTGGGCGTGTGTCCCTGGGTGAGTGTGTGTGAGGGTGTGCCCGGGGGGAGTGTGTGGGGGGGTGTGTCCGGGGGGGAGTGTGTGTGTTGGGGTGTGCCCGGGGGAGTGTGTGTGGGGTTGTGCCCGGGGGAGTGAGTGTGTGGGGGTGTGCCCGGGGGGAGTGAGTGTGGGGGTGTGCCCAGGGGGAGTGAGTGTGGGGGTGTGCCCGGGGGGAGTGTGTGTGAGGGTGTGCCCGGGGGAGTGTGTGTGGGGGTGTGCCCGGGGGAGTGTGTGTGAGGGTGTGCCCGGGGGGAGGTGTGTGGGGGTGTGCCCGGGGGGAGTGTGTGAGGGTGTGCCCGGGGGACTGTGTGTGGGGTTGTGTCTGGGGGAGTGTGTGTGGGGGTTGTCCCCGGGGGAGTGAGTGTGGGAGTGTGCCCGGGGGAGTGAGTGTGGGGGTGTCCCCGGGGGAGTGTGTGTGAGAGTGTGTGTGGGGGAGTGAGTGTGGGAGTGTGCCCGGGGGAGTGTGTGTTGGGGGGGTGTGCCCGGGGGGAGTGAGTGTGGGGGTGTGCCCGGGGGAGTGTGTGTGGGGGGGGTGTGCCCGGGGGGAGTGTGTGTTGGGGTGTGCCCGGGGGAGTGAGTGTGGGGGTGTGCCCGGGGGAGTGTGTGTGGCGGTGTGCCCGGGGGAGTGTGTGTGGGGGGGGGGGTGTGCCCTGGGGGAGTGTGTGTGGGGGTGTGCCCGGGGGGGGGGCTGAGTGTGGGGGGTGTGCCCGGGGGAGTGTGTGTGGGGGTGTGCCCGGGGGTGTGTGTGTGTGGGGGTGTGCCCGGGGGGAGTGTGTGTGGGAGTGTGCCTGGGGGAGTGTGTGTGGGGTGTGTGCCCGGGGGAGTGTGTGTGGGGGTGTGCCGGGGGGAGTGTGTGTGGGAGTGTGCCGGGGGGAGTGTGTGTGGGGGTGTGCTGGGGGGAGTGTGTGTGGGAGTGTGTGTGGGAGTGTGCCCGGGGGGAGTGTGTGTGGGGTTGTGCCCGGGGGGAGTGTGTGTGTGGGGGTGTGCCCGGGGGAGTGTGTGTGGGGGTGTGCCCGGGGGGAGTGTGTGTGTGGGGGTGTGCCCGGGGGAGTGTGTGTGTGGGGGTGTGCCCGGGGGAGTGTGTGTGGGAGTGTGTCTGGGGGAAGTGAGTGTGGGGGTGTCCCCGGGGGAGTGAGTGTGGGGGTGTGCCAGGGGGAGTGTGTGTGGGAGTGTGCACGGGGGGAGTGTGTGTGTGAGGGTGTGCCCGGGGGAGTGTGTGTGTGGGGGTGTGCCCGGGGGAGTGTGTGTGGGAGTGTGCCCGGGGGAGTGTGTGTGGGAGTGTGTCTGGGGGAAGTGAGTGTGGGGGTGTCACCGGGGGAGTGAGTGTGGGGGTGTGCCCGGGGGAGTGAGTGTGGGGGTGTGCCCGGGGGAGTGTGTGTGGGGGTGTGCCCGAGGGGAGTGTGTGTGTGAGGGTGTGCCTGGGGGAGTGTGTGTGGGGGTGTGCCCGGGAGAGTGTGTGTGGGGGTGTGCCCGGGGGAGTGAGTGTGGGGGTGTGCCCGGGGGAGTGTGTGTGGGGGTGTGCCCGGGGGAGTGTGTGTGGGAGTGTGCACGGGGGGAGTGTGTGTGTGGGGGTGTGCCCGGGGGAGTGTGTGTGAGGGTGTGCCCGGGGGAGTGTGTGTGTGAGGGTGTGCCCGGGGGAGTGTGTGTGTGGGAGTGTGCCCGGGGGAGTGTGTGTGGGGGTGTGCCCGAGGGGAGTGTGTGTGTGAGGGTGTGCCTGGGGGAGTGTGTGTGGGGGTGTGCCCGGGGGAGTGAGTGTGGGGGTGTGCCCGGGGGAGTGTGTGTGGGGGTGTGCCCGGGGGAGTGTGTGTGGGAGTGTGCACGGGGGGAGTGTGTGTGTGGGGGTGTGCCCGGGGGAGTGTGTGTGAGGGTGTGCCCGGGGGAGTGTGTGTGTGAGGGTGTGCCTGGGGGAGTGTGTGTGTGGGAGTGTGCCCGGGGGAGTGTGTGTGGGAGTGTGCCCGGGGGAGTGTGTGTGTGGGAGTGTGCCCGAGGGGAGTGTGTGTGTGAGGGTGTGCCCGGGGGAGTGAGTGTGGGGGTGTGCCCGGGGGGAGTGTGTGTGTGGGAGTGTGCCCAGGGGAGTGTGTGTGTGGGAGTGTGCCCAGGGGAGTGTGTGTGGGAGTGTGCCCGGGGGAGTGTGTGTGGGAGTGTGCCTGGGGGGAGTGTGTGTGGGGGTGTGCCCGGGGGAGTAAGTGTGGGTGTGTGCCCGGGAGAGTAAGTGTGGGGGTGTGCCCGGGGGAGTGTGTGTGGGAGTGTGCCCGGGGGAGTGTGTGTGTGGGGGTGTGCCCGGGGGAGTGTGTGTGTGTGGGGGTGTGCCCAGGGGAGTGTGTGTGGGGGTGTGCCTGGGGGGAGTGTGTGTGGGAGGGTGTGCCCGGGGGAGTGAGTGTGGGGGTGTGCCCGGGGGGAGTGTGTGTGTGGGGGTGTGCCCGGGGGGAGTGTGTGTGGGAGGGTGTGCCCAGGGGAGTGTGTGTGGGAGTGTGCCCGGGGGAGTGTGTGTGTGAGGGTGTGCCCAGGGGAGTGTGTGTGGCGGTGTGCCCTGGGGAGTGTGCGTGGCGGTGTGCCCGGGGGGAGGGTGTGTGTGGGCGTGTGCCCGGGGGAGTGAGTGTGGGGGTGTGCCCGGGGGAGTGTGTGTGTAATACAGTGGGACGGTCCTGTGTAGAGCTGGGAGCTGTGGGTCCTGAGAGATGCATTTGGCCCCTTTCCTGCTGGAGGTGAGGTTTGATTTAGAACATGGCTCCGCTGACCCAGCGTTACTCTCCCCTCAGCACCGGCCTCAGTGACAGCTGGTTCACACCGTACAGCTGGTCCGGTGCCCGGTGCAGTTTCATTGACTGCGTTCCCAACATCTCACATCCTCCGACTCAAGGAGGGGCGTCAGACCTGGCTTTCATTTCCCAAGCAGCCCCAACTTATAAATACACCGACTCTGACAAATCAACTCATAACTTTGACGCAAGGTTGTGAAATCATCATTTCGGTCCTGGAATCTCCATGTTGGTTTCTCACTGCAATCTCTTTCTCCCTCTGTCTCAGTCTCGCTCCACATGGAATGGGGTAAGAATTTTCCCAAACCAGTTACATGGGAAAGTCAACATTGAATCACCGCTATGTCACTCTGTTCCAGACGTTACCAGAGAGACGCCCACACAATTTCTAGGCACTCATGGTGTTTTCAAATCTCTTTTCCAGCGACTCGAGTCACTCCTCTACGCCTGCCGAGCCTCTCTGGATTTCCTACGCAACACCAGTAACCAACTGGAGGCCAAGGAGCTGCCTGAGACTGCAAAGGTATGGGTAATCGGTCACTCTCCCAGCCCCTCCCTCACTGACACCCAGCCCCTCCCTCACTGACACACAGCCCCACCCACTGTCCCGGCCCCTCCCTCACTGACACACAGCCCCTCCCTCACTGACACACAGCCCCTCCCTCACTGACACACAGCCCGTCCCACTGTCCCGGCCCCTCCCTCACTGACACACAGCCCCTCCCTCACTCCCAGCCCCTCCCTCACTGACACACAGCCCGTCCCACTCTCCCAGCCCCTCCCTCACTGACACCCAGCCCCTCCCTCACTGACACACAGCCCCTCCCACTCTCCCAGCCCCTCCCTCACTGACTCCCAGCCCCTCCCTCACTGACAAACAGCCCCTCCCTCACTCCCAGCCCCTCCCTCACTGACACACAGCCCGTCCCACTCTCCCAGCCCCTCCCTCACTGACACACAGCCCCTCCCACTCTCCCAGCCCCTCCCTCACTGACACCCAGCCCCTCCCTCACTGACACACAGCCCCTCCCTCACTGACACACAGCCCGTCCCACTCTCCCAGCCCCTCCCTCACTGACACACAGCCCCTCCCACTCTCCCAGCCCCTCCCTCACTGACACACAGCCCCTCCCTCACTGACACACAGCCCCTCCCTCACTAACACACAGCCCGTCCCACTCTCCCAGCCCCTCCCTCACTGACACACAGCCCGTCCCACTCTCCCAGCCCCTCCCTCACTGACACACAGCCCGTCCCACTCTCCCGGCCCCTCCCTCACTGACACACAGCCCCTCCCTCACTGACACACAGCCCGTCCCACTCGCCCAGCCCCTCCCTCACTGACACACAGCCGCTCCCACTCTCCCAACCCCTCCCTCACTGACACACAGCCCCTCCCTCACTGACACACAGCCCCTCCCTCACTGACACACAGCCCGTCCCACTCTCCCAGCCCCTCCCTCACTGACACACAGCCCGTCCCACTCTCCCAGCCCCTCCCTCACTGACACCCAGCCCGTCCCACTCTCCCAGCCCCTCCCTCACTGACACACAGCCCCTCCCTCACTGACACACAGCCCCTCCCTCACTGACACCCAGCCCGTCCCACTCTCCCAGCCCCTCCCTCACTGACACACAGCCCCTCCCTCACTGACACACAGCCCCTCCCTCACTGACACACAGCCCATCCCACTCTCCCAGCCCCTCCCTCACTGACACACAGCCCGTCCCACTCTCCCGGCCCCTCCCTCACTGACACACAGCCCCTCCCTCACTGACACACAGCCCGTCCCACTCTCCCAGCCCCTCCCTCACTAACACACAGCCCGTCCCACTCTCCTGGCTCCTCCCTCACTGACACACAGCCCGTCCCACTCTCCCAGCCCCTCCCTCACTGACACACAGCCCCTCCCTCACTGACACACAGCCCCTCCCTCACTGACACACAGCCCGTCCCACTCTCCCAGCCCCTCCCTGACTGACACACAGCCCGTCCCACTCTCCCGGCCCCTCCCTCACTGACACACAGCCCCTCCCACTCTCCCAGCCCCTCCCTCACTGACACACAGCCCGTCCCACTCTCCCAGCCCCTCCCTCACTGACACACAGCCCCTCCCTCACTGACACACAGCCCCTCCCTCACTGACACACAGCCCGTCCCACTCTCCCGGCCCCTCCCTCACTGACACACAGCCCGTCCCGCTCTCCCGGCCCCTCCCTCACTGACACACAGCCCCTCCCTCACTGACACACAGCCCGTCCCACTCTCCCAGCCCCTCCCTCACTGACACACAGCCCCTCCCTCACTGACACACAGACCGTCCCGCTCTCCCAGCCCCTCCCTCACTGACACACAGCCCCTCCCTCACTGACACACAGCCCGTCCCACTCTCCCAGCCCCTCCCTCACTGACACACAGCCGCTCCCACTCTCCCAACCCCTCCCTCACTGACACACAGCCCCTCCCTCACTGACACACAGCCCCTCCCACTCTCCCGGCCCCTCCCTCACTGACACACAGCCCGTCCCACTCTCCCAGCCCCTCCCTCACTGACACCCAGCCCGTCCCACTCTCCCAGCCCCTCCCTCACTGACACACAGCCCCTCCCTCACTGACACACAGCCCCTCCCTCACTGACACCCAGCCCGTCCCACTCTCCCAGCCCCTCCCTCACTGACACACAGCCCCTCCCTCACTGACACACAGCCCGTCCCACTCTCCCAGCCCCTCCCTCACTGACACACAGCCCCTCCCTCACTGACACACAGCCCGTCCCACTCTCCCAGCCCCTCCCTCACTGACACACAGCCCGTCCCACTCTCCCGGCCCCTCCCTCACTGACACACAGCCCCTCCCTCACTGACACACAGCCCGTCCCACTCGCCCAGCCCCTCCCTCACTGACACACAGCCCGTCCCGCTCTCCCGGCCCCTCCCTCACTGACACACAGCCCGTCCCACTCTCCCGGCCCATCCCTCAGTAACACACAGCCCCTCCCTCACTGACACACAGCCCGTCCCACTCTCCCGGCCCCTCCCACACTGACCCACAGCCCCTCCCACTCTCCAGGCCCCTCCCTCACTGACCCACAGCCCGTCCCACTCTCCCAGCCCCTCCCTCACTAACACACAGCCCGTCCCACTCTCCCGGCCCCTCCCTCACTAACACACAGCCCGTCCCACTCTCGCAGCACCTCCCTCACTGACACACAGCCCCTCCCACTCTCCCGGCCCCTCCCTCACTGACACACAGCCCGTCCCACTCTCCCAGCCCCTCCCTCACTGACACACAGCCCGTCCCACTCTCCCGGCCCCTCCCTCACTGACCCACAGCCCCTCCCACTCTCCAGGCCCCTCCCTCACTGACCCACAGCCCGTCCCACTCTCCCAGCCCCTCCCTCAGTAACACACAGCCCGTCCCACTCTCCCGGCCCCTCCCTCACTAACACACAGCCTGTCCCACTCTCCCAGCCCCTCCCTCACTGACACACAGCCCCTCCCACTCTCCCGGCCCCTCCCTCACTGACACACAGCACGTCCCACTCTCTCAGCCCCTCCCTCACTGACACACAGCCCGTCCCTCTCTCCCGGCCCCTCCCTCACTGACACACAGCCCGTCCCACTCTCCCAGCCCCTCCCTGACTGACACACAGCCCCTCCCACTCTCCCAGCCCCTCCCTCACTGACACACAGCCTGTCCCTCTCTCCCGGCCCCTCCCTCACTAACACACAGCCCGTCCCTCTCTCCCGGCCCCTCCCTCACTGACACACAGCCCGTCCCACTCTCCCAGCCCCTCCCTGACTGACACACAGACCCTCCCACTCTCCCGGCCCCTCCCTCACTGACACACAGCCCGTCCCACTCTCCCGGCCCCTCCCTCACTGACACACAGCCCGTCCCACACTCCCGGCCCCTCCCTCACTAACACACAGCCCGTCCCTCTCTCCCGGCCCCTCCCTCACTGACACACAGCCCGTCCCACTCTCCCAGCCCCTCCCTGACTGACACACAGCCCGTCCCTCTCTCCCGGCCCCTCCCTCACTGACACACAGCCCGTCCCACTCTCCCAGCCCCTCCCTCACTAACACACAGCCCCTCCCTCACTGACACACAGCCCGTCCCACTCTCCCAGCCCCTCCCTCACTAACACACAGCCCCTCCCACTCTCCCGGCCCCTCCCTCACTAACACACAGCCCGTCCCACTCTCCCGGCCCCTCCCTCACTAACACACAGCCCGTCCCACTCTCCCGGCCCCTCCCTCACTAACACACAGCCCGTCCCACTCTCCCGGCCCCTCCCTCACTGACACACAGCCCGTCCCACTCTCCCAGCCCCTCCCTCACTGACACACAGCCCGTCCCACTCTCCCGGCCCCTCCCTCACTGACACACAGCCCGTCCCTCTCTCCCGGCCCCTCCCTCACTGACACACAGCCCGTCCCACTCTCCCGGCCCCTCCCTCACTAACACACAGCCCCTCCCACTCTCCCAGCCCCTTCCTCACTGACACACAGCCCGTCCCTCTCTCCCGGCCCCTCCCTCACTGACACACAGCCCGTCCCACTCTCCCAGCCCCTCCCTCACTAACACACAGCCCGTCCCACTCTCGCAGCACCTCCCTCACTGACACACAGCCCCTCCCTCACTGACACACAGCCCGTCCCACTCTCCCAGCCCCTCCCTCACTAACACACAGCCCCTCCCACTCTCCCGGCCCCTCCCTCACTAACACACAGCCCGTCCCACTCTCCCAGCCCCTCCCTCACTGACACACAGCCCGTCCCACTCTCCCGGCCCCTCCCTCACTGACACACAGCCCCTCCCTCACTGACACACAGCCCGTCCCACTCTCCCAGCACCTCCCTGACTGACACACAGCCCCTCCCACTCTCCCGGCCCCTCCCTCACTGACACACAGCCCCTCCCTCACTGACACACAGCCTGTCCCACTCTCCCGGCCCCTCCCTCACTGACACACAGCCCGTCCCACTCTCCCTGCCCCTCCCTGACTGACACACAGCCCCTCCCACTCTCCCAGCCCCTCCCTCACTGACACACAGCCCGTCCCACACTCCCGGCCCCTCCCTCACTGACACACAGCCCGTCCCACTCTCCCGGCCCCTCCCTCACTGACACACAGCCTGTATCTCTCTCCCGGCCCCTCCCTCACTGACACACAGCCCGTCCCACTCTCCCGGCCCCTCCCTCACTAACACACAGCCCGTCCCACTCTCCCAGCCCCTCCCTCACTGACACACAGCCCCTCCCACTCTCCCGGCCCCTCCCTCACTGACACACAGCCCGTCCCACTCTCTCAGCCCCTCCCTCACTGACACACAGCCTGTCCCTCTCTCCCGGCCCCTCCCTCACTGACACACAGCCCGTCCCACTCTCCCAGCCCCTCCCTCACTGACACACAGCCCATCCCACTCTCCCAGCCCCTCCCTGACTGACACACAGCCCGTCCCACTCTCCCAGCCCCTCCCTCACTGACACACAGCCCCTCCCACTCTCCCAGCCCCTCCCTCACTGACTCACAGCCTCTCCCACTCTCCCAGCCCCTCCCTCACTGACACACAGCCCCTCCCACTCTCCCAGCCCCTCCCTCACTGACACACAGCCCCTCCCTCACTGACACACAGCCCCTCCCTGACTGACACACAGCCCGTCCCACTCTCCCAGCCCCTCCCTCACTGACACACAGCCCGTCCCACTCTCTCAGCCCCTCCCTCACTGACACACAGCCCCTCCCTCACTGACACACAGCCCCTCCCTGACTGACACACAGCCCGTCCCTCTCTCCCGGCCCCTCCCTCACTAACACACAGCCCGTCCCTCTCTCCCGGCCCCTCCCTCACTGACACACAGCCCGTCCCACTCTCCCAGCCCCTCCCTGACTGACACACAGCCCCTCCCACTCTCCCAGCCCCTCCCTCACTGACACACAGCCCGTCCCACTCTCCCGGCCCCTCCCTCACTGACACACAGCCCGTCCCACTCTCCCAGCCCCTCCCTCACTAACACACAGCCCGTCCCACTCTCCCAGCCCCTCCCTGACTGACACACAGCCCGTCCCACTCTCCCGGCCCCTCCCTCACTGACACACAGCCCGTCCCACTCTCCCAGCCCCTCCCTGACTGACACACAGCCCCTCCCACTCTCCCAGCCCCTCCCTCACTGACACACAGCCCGTCCCTCTCTCCCGGCCCCTCCCTCACTGACACACAGCCCCTCCCTCACTGACACACAGCCCGTCCCACTCTCCCAGCCCCTCCCTCACTGACACACAGCCCCTCCCTCACTGACACACAGCCCGTCCCACTCTCCCAGCCCCTCCCTGACTGACACACAGCCCGTCCCACTCTCCCGGCCCCTCCCTCACTAACACACAGCCCGTCCCTCTCTCCCGGCCCCTCCCTCACTGACACACAGCCCCTCCCACTCTCCCAGCCCCTCCCTGACTGAGACACAGCCCGTCCCTCTCTCCCGGCCCCTCCCTCACTAACACACAGCCCGTCCCACTCTCCCGGCCCCTCCCTCACTAACACACAGCCCGTCCCACTCTCTCAGCCCCTCCCTCACTGACACACAGCCCGTCCCTCTCTCCCGGCCCCTCCCTCACTGACACACAGCCCGTCCCACTCTCTCAGCCCCTCCCTCACTGACACACAGCCCGTCCCTCTCTCCCAGCCCCTCCCTCACTGACACACAGCCCCTCCCACTCTCCCAGCCCCTCCCTCACTGACACACAGCCTGTCCCTCTCTCCCGGCCCCTCCCTCACTAACACACAGCCCGTCCCTCTCTCCCGGCCCCTCCCTCACTGACACACAGCCCCTCCCACTCTCCCAGCCCCTCCCTCACTGACCCACAGCCCGTCCCACTCTCCCGGCCCCTCCCTCACGGACCCACAGCCCCTCCCACTCTCCCAGCCCCTCCCTCACTGACCCACAGCCCGTCCCACTCTCCCAGCCCCTCCCTCAGTAACACACTGCCCGTCCCACTCTCCCGGCCCCTCCCTCACTAACACACAGCCCGTCCCACTATCCCGGCCCCTCCCTCACTAACACACAGCCCGTCCCACTCTCCCACCCCGTCCCTCACTAACACACAGCCCGTCCCACTCTCCCAGCCCCTCCCTCACTGACACACAGCCTGTCCCACTCTCCCAGCCCCTCCCTCACTGACACACAGCCCCTCCCTCACTAACACACAGCCCGTCCCACTCTCCCAGCCCCTCCCTCACTAACACACAGCCCGTCCCACTCTCCCGGCCCCTCCCTCACTGACACACAGCCCGTCCCACTCTCCCAGCCCCTCCCTCACTAACACACAGCCCCTCCCACTCTCCCAGCCCCTCCCTCACTGACACACAGCCCGTCCCACTCTCCCAGCCCCTCCCTCACTGACACACAGCCTGTCCCACTCTCCCAGCCCCTCCCTCACTGACACACAGCCCGTCCCTCTCTCCCGGCCCCTCCCTCACTGACACACAGCCCCTCCCTCACTGACACACAGCCCGTCCCACTCTCCCGGCCCCTCCCTCACTAACACACAGCCCGTCCCACTCTCCCGGCCCCTCCCTCACTGACACACAGCCCGTCCCACTCTCCCGGCCCCTCCCTCACTGACACACAGCCCGTCCCACTCTCTCAGCCCCTCCCTCACTGACACACAGCCCGTCCCACTCTCCCGGCCCCTCCCTCACTAACACACAGCCCGTCCCTCTCTCCCGGCCCCTCCCTCACTGACACACAGCCCGTCCCACTCTCCCAGCCCCTCCCTCACTAACACACAGCCCGTCCCTCTCTCCCGGCCCCTCCCTCACTGACACACAGCCCGTCCCACTCTCCCGGCCCCTCCCACTCTCCCAGCCCCTCCCTCACTGACACACAGCCCGTCCCACTCTCCCGGCCCCTCCCTCACTGACACACAGCCCGTCCCACTCTCCCAGCCCCTCCCTCACTGACACACAGCCCGTCCCTCTCTCCCGGCCCCTCCCTCACTGACACACAGCCCCTCCCACTCTCCCAGCCCCTCCCTCACTGACACACAGCCCGTCCCACTCCCGGCCCCTCCCTCACTGACACACAGCCCGTCCCACTCTCCCAGCCCCTCCCTCACTGACACACAGCCCGTCCCACTCTCCCAGCCCCTCCCTGACTGACACACAGCCCCTCCCTCACTAACACACAGCCCGTCCCTCTCTCCCGGCCCCTCCCTCACTGACACACAGCCCCTCCCACTCTCCCAGCCCCTCCCTCACTGACACACAGCCCGTCCCACTCTCCCGGCCCCTCCCTCACTGACACACAGCCCGTCCCACTCTCCCAGCCCCTCCCTCACTAACACACAGCCCGTCCCACTCTCCCAGCCCCTCCCTGACTGACACACAGCCCGTCACACTCTCCCGGCCCCTCCCTCACTGACACACAGCCCGTCCCACTCTCCCAGCCCCTCCCTGACTGACACACAGCCCCTCCCACTCTCCCAGCCCCTCCCTCACTGACACACAGCCCGTCCCTCTCTCCCGGCCCCTCCCTCACTGACACACAGCCCGTCCCACTCTCCCAGCCCCTCCCTCACTGACACACAGCCCCTCCCTCACTGACACACAGCCCGTCCCACTCTCCCAGCCCCTCCCTGACTGACACACAGCCCGTCCCTCTCTCCCGGCCCCTCCCTCACTAACACACAGCCCGTCCCACTCTCCCGGCCCCTCCCTCACTAACACACAGCCCCTCCCACTCTCCCGGCCCCTCCCTCACTGACACACAGCCCGTCCCACTCTCTCAGCCCCTCCCTCACTGACACACAGCCCGTCCCTCTCTCCCGGCCCCTCCCTCACTAACACACAGCCCGTCCCTCTCTCCCGGCCCCTCCCTCACTAACACACAGCCCGTCCCACTCTCCCAGCCCCTCCCTCACTGACACACAGCACCTCCCACTCTCCAGCCCCTCCCTCACTGACACACAGCCTGTCCCTCTCTCCCGGCCCCTCCCTCACTAACACACAGCCCGTCCCTCTCTCCCGGCCCCTCCCTCACTGACACACAGCCCCTCCCACTCTCCCAGCCCCTCTCTCACTGACACACAGCCCGTCCCACTCTCCCGGCCCCTCCCTCACTGACCCACAGCCCCTCCCACTCTCCCAGCCCCTCCCTCACTGACCCACAGCCCGTCCCACTCTCCCAGCCCCTCCCTCAGTAACACACTGCCCGTCCCACTCTCCCGGCCCCTCCCTCACTAACACACAGCCCGTCCCACTCTCCCGGCCCCTCCCTCACTAACACACAGCCCGTCCCACTCTCCCGGCCCCTCCCTCACTAACACACAGCCCGTCCCACTCTCCCGGCCCCTCCCTCACTGACACACAGCCCGTCCCACTCTCCCAGCCCCTCCCTCACTAACACACAGCCCGTCCCACTCTCCCAGCCCCTCCCTCACAGACACACAGCCTGTCCCACTCTCCCAGCCCCTCCCTCACTGACACACAGCCCGTCCCTCTCTCCCGGCCCCTCCCTCACTGACACACAGCCCCTCCCTCACTGACACACAGCCCGTCCCACTCTCCCGGCCCCTCCCTCACTAACACACAGCCCGTCCCTCTCTCCCGGCCCCTCCCTCACTGACACACAGCTCGTCCCACTTTCCCAGCCCCTCCCTGACTGACACACAGCCCCTCCCACTCTCCCAGCCCCTCCCTCACTGACACACAGCCCGTCCCTCTCTCCCGGCCCCTCCCTCACTGACACACAGCTCGTCCCACTTTCCCAGCCCCTCCCTGACTGACACACAGCCCCTCCCACTCTCCCAGCCCCTCCCTCACTGACACACAGACCGTCCCACTCCCGGCCCCTCCCTCCCTGACACACAGCCGGCCCACTCTCCCAGCCCCTCCCTCACTGACACACAGCCCGGCCCACTCTCCCAGCCCCTCCCTCCCTGACACACAGCCGGCCCACTCTCCCAGCCCCTCCCTGACTGACACACAGCCCCTCCCTCACTAACACACAACCCGTCCCTCTCTCCCGGCCCCTCCCTCACTGACACACAGCCCCTCCCACTCTCCCAGCCCCTCCCTCACTGACACACAGCCCGTCCCACTCTCCCGGCCCCTCCCTCACTGACACACAGCCCGTCCCACTCTCCCAGCCCCTCCCTCACTGACACACAGCCCGTCCCACTCTCCCAGCCCCTCCCTGACTGACACACAGCCCCTCCCACTCTCCCAGCCCCTCCCTCACTGACACACAGCCCGTCCCACTCTCCCGGCCCCTCCCTCACTGACACACAGCCCGTCCCACTCTCCCGGCCCCTCCCTCACTGACACACAGCCCCTCCCTCACTGACACACAGCCCGTCCCACTCGCCCAGCCCCTCCCTCACTGACACACAGCCCGTCCCGCTCTCCCGGCCCCTCCCTCACTGACACACAGCCCGTCCCACTCTCCCGGCCCATCCCTCAGTAACACACAGCCCCTCCCTCACTGACACACAGCCCCTCCCTCACTGACACACAGCCCGTCCCACTCTCCCGGCCCCTCCCACACTGACCCACAGCCCCTCCCACTCTCCAGGCCCCTCCCTCACTGACCCACAGCCCGTCCCACTCTCCCAGCCCCTCCCTCAGTAACACACAGCCCGTCCCACTCTCCCGGCCCCTCCCTCACTAACACACAGCCCGTCCCACTCTCCCGGCCCCTCCCTCACTGACACACAGCCTGTCCCACTCTCCCGGCCCCTCCCTCACTGACCCACAGCCCCTCCCACTCTCCAGGCCCCTCCCTCACTGACCCACAGCCCGTCCCACTCTCCCAGCCCCTCCCTCACTTACACACAGCCCGTCCCACTCTCCCGGCCCCTCCCTCACTAACACACAGCCTGTCCCACTCTCCCAGCCCCTCCCTCACTGACACACAGCCCCTCCCACTCTCCCGGCCCCTCCCTCACTGACACACAGCCCGTCCCACTCTCTCAGCCCCTCCCTCACTGACACACAGCCCGTCCCTCTCTCCCGGCCCCTCCCTCACTGACACACAGCCCCTCCCTCACTAACACACAGCCTGTCCCTCTCTCCCGGCCCCTCCCTCACTGACACACAGCCCGTCCCACTCTCCCAGCCCCTCCCTGACTGACACACAGACCCTCCCACTCTCCCAGCCCCTCCCTCACTGACACACAGCCCGTCCCACTCTCCCGGCCCCTCCCTCACTGACACACAGCCCGTCCCACACTCCCGGCCCCTCCCTCACTAACACACAGCCCGTCCCTCTCTCCCGGCCCCTCCCTCACTGACACACAGCCCGTCCCACTCTCCCAGCCCCTCCCTCACTAACACACAGCCCCTCCCTCACTGACACACAGCCCGTCCCACTCTCCCGGCCCCTCCCTCACTGACACACAGCCCGTCCCACACTCCCGGCCCCTCCCTCACTAACACACAGCCCGTCCCTCTCTCCCGGCCCCTCCCTCACTGACACACAGCCCGTCCCACTCTCCCAGCCCCTCCCTCACTAACACACAGCCCCTCCCTCACTGACACACAGCCCGTCCCACTCTCCCAGCCCCTCCCTCACTGACACACAGCCCGTCCCACTCTCCCGGCCCCTCCCTCACTGACACACAGCCCGTCCCACACTCCCGGCCCCTCCCTCACTAACACACAGCCCGTCCCACTCTCCCAGCCCCTCCCTGACTGACACACAGCCCGTCCCTCTCTCCCGGCCCCTCCCTCACTGACACACAGCCCGTCCCACTCTCCCAGCCCCTCCCTCACTAACACACAGCCCCTCCCTCACTGACACACAGCCCGTCCCACTCTCCCAGCCCCTCCCTCACTAACACACAGCCCCTCCCACTCTCCCGGCCCCTCCCTCACTAACACACAGCCCCTCCCACTCTCCCGGCCCCTCCCTCACTAACACACAGACCGTCCCACTCTCCCGGCCCCTCCCTCACTAACACACAGCCCGTCCCACTCTCCCGGCCCCTCCCTCACTGACACACAGCCCGTCCCACTCTCCCGGCCCCTCCCTCACTGACACACAGCCCGTCCCACTCTCCCGGCCCCTCCCTCACTGACACACAGCCCGTCCCTCTCTCCCGGCCCCTCCCTCACTGACACACAGCCCGTCCCACTCTCCCAGCCCCTCCCTCACTAACACACAGCCCCTCCCACTCTCCCAGCCCCTCCCTCACTGACACACAGCCCGTCCCTCTCTCCCGGCCCCTCCCTCACTGACACACAGCCCGTCCCACTCTCCCAGCCCCTCCCTCACTAACACACAGCCCGTCCCACTCTCCCAGCCCCTCCCTCAGTAACACACAGCCCGTCCCACTCTCCCGGCCCCTCCCTCACTAACACACAGCCCGTCCCACTCTCCCGGCCCCTCCCTCACTAACACACAGCCCGTCCCACTCTCGCAGCACCTCCCTCACTGACACACAGCCCCTCCCACTCTCCCGGCCCCTCCCTCACTGACACACAGCCCGTCCCACTCTCCCAGCCCCTCCCTCACTGACACACAGCCCGTCCCACTCTCCCGGCCCCTCCCTCACTGACCCACAGCCCCTCCCACTCTCCAGGCCCCTCCCTCACTGACCCACAGCCCGTCCCACTCTCCCAGCCCCTCCCTCAGTAACACACAGCCCGTCCCACTCTCCCCGCCCCTCCCTCACTAACACACAGCCTGTCCCACTCTCCCAGCCCCTCCCACACTGACACACAGCCCCTCCCACTCTCCCGGCCCCTCCCTCACTGACACACAGCCCGTCCCACTCTCACAGCCCCTCCCTCACTGACACACAGCCCGTCCCTCTCTCCCGGCCCCTCCCTCACTGACACACAGCCCGTCCCACTCTCCCAGCCCCTCCCTGACTGACACACAGCCCCTCCCACTCTCCCAGCCCCTCCCTCACTGACACACAGCCTGTCCCTCTCTCCCGGCCCCTCCCTCACTAACACACAGCCCGTCCCTCTCTCCCGGCCCCTCCCTCACTGACACACAGCCCGTCCCACTCTCCCAGCCCCTCCCTGACTGACACACAGACCCTCCCACTCTCCCAGCCCCTCCCTCACTGACACACAGCCCGTCCCACTCTCCCGGCCCCTCCCTCACTGACACACAGCCCGTCCCACACTCCCGGCCCCTCCCTCACTAACACACAGCCCGTCCCTCTCTCCCGCCCCTCCCTCACTGACACACAGCCCGTCCCACTCTCCCAGCCCCTCCCTGACTGACACACAGCCCGTCCCTCTCTCCCGGCCCCTCCCTCACTGACACACAGCCCGTCCCACTCTCCCAGCCCCTCCCTCACTAACACACAGCCCCTCCCTCACTGACACACAGCCCGTCCCACTCTCCCAGCCCCTCCCTCACTAACACACAGCCCCTCCCACTCTCCCGGCCCCTCCCTCACTAACACACAGCCCGTCCCACTCTCCCGGCCCCTCCCTCACTAACACACAGCCCGTCCCACTCTCCCGGCCCCTCCCTCACTAACACACAGCCCGTCCCACTCTCCCGGCCCCTCCCTCACTGACACACAGCCCGTCCCACTCTCCCAGCCCCTCCCTCACTGACACACAGCCCGTCCCACTCTCCCGGCCCCTCCTTCACTGACACACAGCCCGTCCCTCTCTCCCGGCCCCTCCCTCACTGACACACAGCCCGTCCCACTCTCCCAGCCCCTCCCTCACTAACACACAGCCCCTCCCACTCTCCCAGCCCCTCCCTCACTGACACACAGCCCGTCCCTCTCTCCCGGCCCCTCCCTCACTGACACACAGCCCGTCCCACTCTCCCAGCCCCTCCCTCACTAACACACAGCCCGTCCCACTCTCGCAGCACCTCCCTCACTGACACACAGCCCGTCCCACTCTCCCAGCCCCTCCCTCACTAACACACAGCCCCTCCCACTCTCCCGGCCCCTCCCTCACTAACACACAGCCCGTCCCACTCTCCCAGCCCCTCCCTCACTGACACACAGCCCGTCCCACTCTCCCGGCCCCTCCCTCACTGACACACAGCCCGTCCCACTCTCCCAGCCCCTCCCTGACTGACACAAAGCCCCTCCCACTCTCCCAGCCCCTCCCTCACTGACACACAGCCCGTCCCACTCTCCCGGCCCCTCCCTCACTGACACACAGCCCGTCCCACTCTCCCAGCCCCTCCCTCACTAACACACAGCCCGTCCCTCTCTCCCGGCCCCTCCCTCACTGACACACAGCCCGTCCCACTCTCCCTGCCCCTCCCTGACTGACACACAGCCCCTCCCACTCTCCCAGCCCCTCCCTCACTGACACACAGCCCCTCCCTCACTGACACACAGCCCGTCCCACACTCCCGGCCCCTCCCTCACTGACACACAGCCCGTCCCACACTCCCGGCCCCTCCCTCACTGACACACAGCCCGTCCCACACTCCCGGCCCCTCCCTCACTGACACACAGCCCCTCCCACTCTCCCAGCCCCTCCCTGACTGACACACAGCCTGTATCTCTCTCCCGGCCCCTCCCTCACTGACACACAGCCCGTCCCACTCTCCCGGCCCCTCCCTCACTAACACACAGCCCGTCCCACTCTCCCAGCCCCTCCCTCACTGACACACAGCCCCTCCCACTCTCCCGGCCCCTCCCTCACTGACACACAGCCCGTCCCACTCTCTCAGCCCCTCCCTCACTGACACACAGCCTGTCCCTCTCTCCCGGCCCCTCCCTCACTGACACACAGCCCGTCCCACTCTCCCAGCCCCTCCCTCACTGACACACAGCCCCTCCCACTCTCCCAGCCCCTCCCTCACTGACTCACAGCCTCTCCCACTCTCCCAGCCCCTCCCTCACTGACACACAGCCCCTCCCTCACTGACACACAGCCCCTCCCTGACTGACACACAGCCCGTCCCACTCTCCCAGCCCCTCCCTCACTGACACACAGCCCGTCCCACTCTCTCAGCCCCTCCCTCACTGACACACAGCCCCTCCCTCACTGACACACAGCCCCTCCCTGACTGACACACAGCCCGTCCCTCTCTCCCGGCCCCTCCCTCACTAACACACAGCCCGTCCCTCTCTCCCGGCCCCTCCCTCACTGACACACAGCCCGTCCCACTCTCCCAGCCCCTCCCTCAGTAACACACAGCCCGTCCCACTCTCCCGGCCCCTCCCTCACTAACACACAGCCTGTCCCACTCTCCCAGCCCCTCCCTCACTGACACACAGCCCCTCCCACTCTCCCGGCCCCTCCCTCACTGACACACAGCCCGTCCCACTCTCTCAGCCCCTCCCTCACTGACACACAGCCCGTCCCTCTCTCCCGGCCCCTCCCTCACTGACACACAGCCCGTCCCACTCTCCCAGCCCCTCCCTGACTGACACACAGCCCCTCCCACTCTCCCAGCCCCTCCCTCACTGACACACAGCCTGTCCCTCTCTCCCGGCCCCTCCCTCACTAACACACAGCCCGTCCCTCTCTCCCGGCCCCTCCCTCACTGACACACAGCCCGTCCCACTCTCCCAGCCCCTCCCTGACTGACACACAGACCCTCCCACTCTCCCAGCCCCTCCCTCACTGACACACAGCCCGTCCCACTCTCCCGGCCCCTCCCTCACTGACACACAGCCCGTCCCACACTCCCGGCCCCTCCCTCACTAACACACAGCCCGTCCCTCTCTCCCGGCCCCTCCCTCACTGACACACAGCCCGTCCCACTCTCCCAGCCCCTCCCTGACTGACACACAGCCCGTCCCTCTCTCCCGGCCCCTCCCTCACTGACACACAGCCCGTCCCACTCTCCCAGCCCCTCCCTCACTAACACACAGCCCCTCCCTCACTGACACACAGCCCGTCCCACTCTCCCAGCCCCTCCCTCACTAACACAAAGCCCCTCCCACTCTCCCGGCCCCTCCCTCACTAACACACAGCCCGTCCCACTCTCCCGGCCCCTCCCTCACTAACACACAGCCCGTCCCACTCTCCCGGCCCCTCCCTCACTGACACACAGCCCGTCCCACTCTCCCAGCCCCTCCCTCACTGACACACAGCCCGTCCCACTCTCCCGGCCCCTCCTTCACTGACACACAGCCCGTCCCTCTCTCCCGGCCCCTCCCTCACTGACACACAGCCCGTCCCACTCTCCCAGCCCCTCCCTCACTAACACACAGCCCCTCCCACTCTCCCAGCCCCTCCCTCACTGACACACAGCCCGTCCCTCTCTCCCGGCCCCTCCCTCACTGACACACAGCCCGTCCCACTCTCCCAGCCCCTCCCTCACTAACACACAGCCCGTCCCACTCTCGCAGCACCTCCCTCACTGACACACAGCCCGTCCCACTCTCCCAGCCCCTCCCTCACTAACACACAGCCCCTCCCACTCTCCCGGCCCCTCCCTCACTAACACACAGCCCGTCCCACTCTCCCAGCCCCTCCCTCACTGACACACAGCCCGTCCCACTCTCCCGGCCCCTCCCTCACTGACACACAGCCCGTCCCACTCTCCCAGCCCCTCCCTGACTGACACACAGCCCCTCCCACTCTCCCAGCCCCTCCCTCACTGACACACAGCCCGTCCCACTCTCCCGGCCCCTCCCTCACTGACACACAGCCCGTCCCACTCTCCCAGCCCCTCCCTCACTAACACACAGCCCGTCCCTCTCTCCCGGCCCCTCCCTCACTGACACACAGCCCGTCCCACTCTCCCTGCCCCTCCCTCACTGACACACAGCCCCTCCCACTCTCCCAGCCCCTCCCTCACTGACACACAGCCCCTCCCTCACTGACACACAGCCCGTCCCACACTCCCGGCCCCTCCCTCACTGACACACAGCCCGTCCCACACTCCCGGCCCCTCCCTCACTGACACACAGCCCGTCCCACACTCCCGGCCCCTCCCTCACTGACACACAGCCCCTCCCACTCTCCCAGCCCCTCCCTGACTGACACACAGCCTGTATCTCTCTCCCGGCCCCTCCCTCACTGACACACAGCCCGTCCCACTCTCCCGGCCCCTCCCTCACTAACACACAGCCCGTCCCACTCTCCCAGCCCCTCCCTCACTGACACACAGCCCCTCCCACTCTCCCGGCCCCTCCCTCACTGACACACAGCCCGTCCCACTCTCTCAGCCCCTCCCTCACTGACACACAGCCTGTCCCTCTCTCCCGGCCCCTCCCTCACTGACACACAGCCCGTCCCACTCTCCCAGCCCCTCCCTCACTGACACACAGCCCCTCCCACTCTCCCAGCCCCTCCCTCACTGACTCACAGCCTCTCCCACTCTCCCAGCCCCTCCCTCACTGACACACAGCCCCTCCCTCACTGACACACAGCCCCTCCCTGACTGACACACAGCCCGTCCCACTCTCCCAGCCCCTCCCTCACTGACACACAGCCCGTCCCACTCTCTCAGCCCCTCCCTCACTGACACACAGCCCCTCCCTCACTGACACACAGCCCCTCCCTGACTGACACACAGCCCGTCCCTCTCTCCCGGCCCCTCCCTCACTAACACACAGCCCGTCCCTCTCTCCGGCCCCTCCCTCACTGACACACAGCCCGTCCCACTCTCCCAGCCCCTCCCTCACTGACTCACAGCCCCTCCCTCACTGACACACAGCCCCTCACTCACTGACACACAGCCCGTCCCACTCTCCCAGCCCCTCCCTCAGTAACACACTGCCCGTCCCACTCTCCCGGCCCCTCCCTCACTAACACACAGCCCGTCCCACTCTCCCGGCCCCTCCCTCACTGACACACAGCCCGTCCCACTCTCCCGGCCCCTCCCTCACTAACACACAGCCCGTCCCACTCTCCCGGCCCCTCCCTCACTGACACACAGCCCGTCCCACTCTCTCAGCCCCTCCCTCACTGACACACAGCCCGTCCCACTCTCCCAGCCCCTCCCTCACTGACACACAGCCCGTCCCTCTCTCCCGGCCCCTCCCTCACTGACACACAGCTCGTCCCACTCTCCCAGCCCCTCCCTGACTGACACACAGCCCCTCCCACTCTCCCAGCCCCTCCCTCACTGACACACAGCCCGTCCCACTCCCGGCCCCTCCCTCACTGACACACAGCCCGTCCCACTCTCCCAGCCCCTCCCTCACTGACACACAGCCCGTCCCACTCTCCCAGCCCCTCCCTGACTGACACACAGCCCCTCCCACTCTCCCAGCCCCTCCCTCACTGACACACAGCCCGTCCCACTCCCGGCCCCTCCCTCACTGACACACAGCCCGTCCCACTCTCCCGGCCCCTCCCTCACTAACACACAGCCCGTCCCACTCTCCCAGCCCCTCCCTGACTGACACACAGCCTCTCCCTCACTAACACACAGCCCGTCCCTCTCTCCCGGCCCCTCCCTCACTGACACACAGCCCCTCCCTCACTGACACACAGCCCCTCCCTCACTAACACACAGCCCGTCCCACTCTCCCGGCCCCTCCCTCACTGACACACAGCCCGTCCCACTCTCCCAGCCCCTCCCTGACTGACACACAGCCCTCCCACTCTCCCAGCCCCTCCCTCACTGACACACAGCCCTCCCTCACTGACACACAGCCCCTCCCTCACTGACACACAGCCCGTCCCTCTCTCCCGGCCCCTCCCTCACTGACACACAGCCCCTCCCTCACTGACACACAGCCCGTCCCACTCTCCCAGCCCCTCCCTCACTGACACACAGCCCCTCCCTCACTGACACACAGCCCGTCCCACTCTCCAGCCCCTCCCTGACTGACACACAGCCCGTCCCACTCTCCCGGCCCCTCCCTCACTGACACACAGCCCCTCCCACTCTCCCAGCCCCTCCCTGACTGAGACACAGCCCGTCCCTCTCTCCCGGCCCCTCCCTCACTAACACACAGCCCGTCCCACTCTCCCGGCCCCTCCCTCACTAACACACAGCCCGTCCCACTCTCTCAGCCCCTCCCTCACTGACACACAGCCCGTCCCTCTCTCCCGGCCCCTCCCTCACTGACACACAGCCCGTCCCACTCTCTCAGCCCCTCCCTCACTGACACACAGCCCGTCCCTCTCTCCCAGCCCCTCCCTCACTGACACACAGCCCCTCCCACTCTCCCAGACCCTCCCTCACTGACACACAGCCCGTCCCTCTCTCCCGGCCCCTCCCTCACTGACACACAGCCCCTCCCACTCTCCCAGCCCCTCCCTCACTGACCCACAGCCCGTCCCACTCTCCCGGCCCCTCCCTCACTGACCCACAGCCCCTCCCACTCTCCCAGCCCCTCCCTCACTGACCCACAGCCCGTCCCACTCTCCCAGCCCCTCCCTCAGTAACACACTGCCCGTCCCACTCTCCCGGCCCCTCCCTCACTAACACACAGCCCGTCCCACTATCCCGGCCCCTCCCTCACTAACACACAGCCCGTCCCACTCTCCCGGCCCCTCCCTCACTGACACACAGCCCGTCCCACTCTCCCACCCCCTCCCTCACTAACACACAGCCCGTCCCACTCTCCCAGCCCCTCCCTCACTGACACACAGCCTGTCCCACACTCCCAGCCCCTCCCTCACTGACACACAGCCCCTCCCTCACTAACACACAGCCCGTCCCACTCTCCCAGCCCCTCCCTCACTAACACACAGCCCGTCCCACTCTCCCGGCCCCTCCCTCACTGACACACAGCCCGTCCCACTCTCCCAGCCCCTCCCTCACTAACACACAGCCCCTCCCACTCTCCCAGCCCCTCCCTCACTGACACACAGCCCGTCCCACTCTCCCAGCCCCTCCCTCACTGACACACAGCCTGTCCCACTCTCCCAGCCCCTCCCTCACTGACACACAGCCCGTCCCTCTCTCCCGGCCCCTCCCTCACTGACACACAGCCCCTCCCTCACTGACACACAGCCCGTCCCACTCTCCCGGCCCCTCCCTCACTAACACACAGCCCGTCCCACTCTCCCGGCCCCTCCCTCACTGACACACAGCCCGTCCCACTCTCCCGGCCCCTCCCTCACTGACACACAGCCCGTCCCACTCTCTCAGCCCCTCCCTCACTGACACACAGCCCGTCCCACTCTCCCGGCCCCTCCCTCACTAACACACAGCCCGTCCCTCTCTCCCGGCCCCTCCCTCACTGACACACAGCCCGTCCCACTCTCCCAGCCCCTCCCTCACTAACACACAGCCCGTCCCACTCTCCCGGCCCCTCCCTCACTGACACACAGCCCGTCCCACTCTCCCGGCCCCTCCCTCACTGACACACAGCCCGTCCCACTCTCCCAGCCCCTCCCTGACTGACACACAGCCCCTCCCACTCTCCCAGCCCCTCCCTCACTGACACACAGCCCGTCCCACTCTCCCGGCCCCTCCCTCACTGACACACAGCCCGTCCCACTCTCCCAGCCCCTCCCTCACTGACACACAGCCCGTCCCTCTCTCCCGGCCCCTCCCTCACTGACACACAGCCCCTCCCACTCTCCCAGCCCCTCCCTCACTGACACACAGCCCGTCCCACTCCCGGCCCCTCCCTCACTGACACACAGCCCGTCCCACTCTCCCAGCCCCTCCCTCACTGACACACAGCCCGTCCCACTCTCCCAGCCCCTCCCTGACTGACACACAGCCCCTCCCTCACTAACACACAGCCCGTCCCTCTCTCCCGGCCCCTCCCTCACTGACACACAGCCCCTCCCACTCTCCCAGCCCCTCCCTCACTGACACACAGCCCGTCCCACTCTCCCGGCCCCTCCCTCACTGACACACAGCCCGTCCCACTCTCCCAGCCCCTCCCTCACTAACACACAGCCCGTCCCACTCTCCCAGCCCCTCCCTGACTGACACACAGCCCGTCACACTCTCCCGGCCCCTCCCTCACTGACACACAGCCCGTCCCACTCTCCCAGCCCCTCCCTGACTGACACACAGCCCCTCCCACTCTCCCAGCCCCTCCCTCACTGACACACAGCCCCTCCCTCACTGACACACAGCCCGTCCCACTCTCCCAGCCCCTCCCTGACTGACACACAGCCCGTCCCTCTCTCCGGCCCCTCCCTCACTAACACACAGCCCGTCCCTCTCTCCCGGCCCCTCCCTCACTAACACACAGCCCGTCCCACTCTCCCGGCCCCTCCCTCACTAACACACAGCCCCTCCCACTCTCCCGGCCCCTCCCTCACTGACACACAGCCCGTCCCACTCTCTCAGCCCCTCCCTCACTGACACACAGCCCGTCCCTCTCTCCCGGCCCCTCCCTCACTAACACACAGCCCGTCCCACTCTCCCAGCCCCTCCCTCACTGACACACAGCCCGTCCCTCTCTCCCGGCCCCTCCCTCACTAACACACAGCCCGTCCCACTCTCCCAGCCCCTCCCTCACTGACACACAGCACCTCCCACTCTCCCAGCCCCTCCCTCACTGACACACAGCCTGTCCCTCTCTCCCGGCCCCTCCCTCACTAACACACAGCCCGTCCCTCTCTCCCGGCCCCTCCCTCACTGACACACAGCCCCTCCCACTCTCCCAGCCCCTCTCTCACTGACACACAGCCCGTCCCACTCTCCCGGCCCCTCCCTCACTGACCCACAGCCCCTCCCACTCTCCCAGCCCCTCCCTCACTGACCCACAGCCCGTCCCACTCTCCCAGCCCCTCCCTCAGTAACACACTGCCCGTCCCACTCTCCCGGCCCCTCCCTCACTAACACACAGCCCGTCCCACTCTCCCGGCCCCTCCCTCACTAACACACAGCCCGTCCCACTCTCCCGGCCCCTCCCTCACTGACACACAGCCCGTCCCACTCTCCCAGCCCCTCCCTCACTAACACACAGCCCGTCCCACTCTCCCAGCCCCTCCCTCACTGACACACAGCCCGTCCCTCTCTCCCGGCCCCACCCTCACTGACACACAGCCCCTCCCTCACTGACACACAGCCCGTCCCACTCTCCCGGCCCCTCCCTCACTAACACACAGCCCGTCCCTCTCTCCCGGCCCCTCCCTCACTGACACACAGCTCGTCCCACTTTCCCAGCCCCTCCCTCACTGACACACAGCCCCTCCCACTCTCCCAGCCCCTCCCTCACTGACACACAGCCCGTCCCTCTCTCCCGGCCCCTCCCTCACTGACACACAGCTCGTCCCACTTTCCCAGCCCCTCCCTGACTGACACACAGCCCCTCCCACTCTCCCAGCCCCTCCCTCACTGACACACAGACCGTCCCACTCCCGGCCCCTCCCTCCCTGACACACAGCCGGCCCACTCTCCCAGCCCCTCCCTCACTGACACACAGCCCGTCCCACTCTCCCAGCCCCTCCCTGACTGACACACAGCCCCTCCCTCACTAACACACAACCCGTCCCTCTCTCCCGGCCCCTCCCTCACTGACACACAGCCCCTCCCACTCTCCCAGCCCCTCCCTCACTGACACACAGCCCGTCCCACTCTCCCGGCCCCTCCCTCACTGACACACAGCCCGTCCCACTCTCCCAGCCCCTCCCTCACTGACACACAGCCCGTCCCACTCTCCCAGCCCCTCCCTGACTGACACACAGCCCCTCCCACTCTCCCAGCCCCTCCCTCACTGACACACAGCCCGTCCCACTCTCCCGGCCCCTCCCTCACTGACACACAGCCCGTCCCACTCTCCCAGCCCCTCCCTGACTGACACACAGCCCCTCCCACTCTCCCAGCCCCTCCCTCACTGACACACAGCCCGTCCCACTCTCCCGGCCCCTCCCTCACTGACACACAGCCCGTCCCTCTCTCCCGGCCCCTCCCTCACTGACACACAGCCCCTCCCTCACTGACACACAGCCCGTCCCACTCGCCCAGCCCCTCCCTCACTGACACACAGCCCGTCCCGCTCTCCCGGCCCCTCCCTCACTGACACACAGCCCGTCCCACTCTCCCGGCCCATCCCTCAGTAACACACAGCCCCTCCCTCACTGACACACAGCCCCTCCCTCACTGACACACAGCCCGTCCCACTCTCCCGGCCCCTCCCACACTGACCCACAGCCCCTCCCACTCTCCCGGCCCCTCCCTCACTGACCCACAGCCCGTCCCACTCTCCCAGCCCCTCCCTCAGTAACACACAGCCCGTCCCACTCTCCCGGCCCCTCCCTCACTAACACACAGCCCGTCCCACTCTCCCGGCCCCTCCCTCACTGACACACAGCCCGTCCCACTCTCCCGGCCCCTCCCTCACTGACCCACAGCCCCTCCCACTCTCCAGGCCCCTCCCTCACTGACCCACAGCCCGTCCCACTCTCCCAGCCCCTCCCTCAGTAACACACAGCCCGTCCCACTCTCCCGGCCCCTCCCTCACTAACACACAGCCTGTCCCACTCTCCCAGCCCCTCCCTCACTGACACACAGCCCCTCCCACTCTCCCGGCCCCTCCCTCACTGACACACAGCCCGTCCCACTCTCTCAGCCCCTCCCTCACTGACACACAGCCCGTCCCTCTCTCCCGGCCCCTCCCTCACTGACACACAGCCCGTCCCACTCTCCCAGCCCCTCCCTGACTGACACA
Organism: Hemiscyllium ocellatum; assembly: GCF_020745735.1. Taxonomy (NCBI): domain Eukaryota; kingdom Metazoa; phylum Chordata; class Chondrichthyes; order Orectolobiformes; family Hemiscylliidae; genus Hemiscyllium; species Hemiscyllium ocellatum. The sequence continues at coordinate 1,637,742 of NW_026867476.1, forward strand.
CAGCCCCTCCCACTCTCCCAGCCCCTCCCTCACTGACACACAGCCTGTCCCTCTCTCCCGGCCCCTCCCTCACTGACACACAGCCCGTCCCACTCTCCCAGCCCCTCCCTGACTGACACACAGACCCTCCCACTCTCCCAGCCCCTCCCTCACTGACACACAGCCCGTCCCACTCTCCCGGCCCCTCCCTCACTGACACACAGCCCGTCCCACACTCCCGGCCCCTCCCTCACTAACACACAGCCCGTCCCTCTCTCCCGGCCCCTCCCTCACTGACACACAGCCCGTCCCACTCTCCCAGCCCCTCCCTCACTAACACACAGCCCCTCCCTCACTGACACACAGCCCGTCCCACTCTCCCGGCCCCTCCCTCACTGACACACAGCCCGTCCCACACTCCCGGCCCCTCCCTCACTAACACACAGCCCGTCCCTCTCTCCCGGCCCCTCCCTCACTGACACACAGCCCGTCCCACTCTCCCAGCCCCTCCCTCACTAACACACAGCCCCTCCCTCACTGACACACAGCCCGTCCCACTCTCCCGGCCCCTCCCTCACTGACACACAGCCCGTCCCACACTCCCGGCCCCTCCCTCACTAACACACAGCCCGTCCCACTCTCCCAGCCCCTCCCTGACTGACACACAGCCCGTCCCTCTCTCCCGGCCCCTCCCTCACTGACACACAGCCCGTCCCACTCTCCCAGCCCCTCCCTCACTAACACACAGCCCCTCCCTCACTGACACACAGCCCGTCCCACTCTCCCAGCCCCTCCCTCACTAACACACAGCCCCTCCCACTCTCCCGGCCCCTCCCTCACTAACACACAGCCCCTCCCACTCTCCCGGCCCCTCCCTCACTAACACACAGCCCGTCCCACTCTCCCGGCCCCTCCCTCACTAACACACAGCCCGTCCCACTCTCCCGGCCCCTCCCTCACTGACACACAGCCCGTCCCACTCTCCCGGCCCCTCCCTCACTGACACACAGCCCGTCCCACTCTCCCGGCCCCTCCCTCACTGACACACAGCCCGTCCCTCTCTCCCGGCCCCTCCCTCACTGACACACAGCCCGTCCCACTCTCCCAGCCCCTCCCTCACTAACACACAGCCCCTCCCACTCTCCCAGCCCCTCCCTCACTGACACACAGCCCGTCCCTCTCTCCCGGCCCCTCCCTCACTGACACACAGCCCGTCCCACTCTCCCAGCCCCTCCCTCACTAACACACAGCCCGTCCCACTCTCCCAGCCCCTCCCTCAGTAACACACAGCCCGTCCCACTCTCCCGGCCCCTCCCTCACTAACACACAGCCCGTCCCACTCTCCCGGCCCCTCCCTCACTAACACACAGCCCGTCCCACTCTCGCAGCACCTCCCTCACTGACACACAGCCCCTCCCACTCTCCCGGCCCCTCCCTCACTGACACACAGCCCGTCCCACTCTCCCAGCCCCTCCCTCACTGACACACAGCCCGTCCCACTCTCCCGGCCCCTCCCTCACTGACCCACAGCCCCTCCCACTCTCCAGGCCCCTCCCTCACTGACCCACAGCCCGTCCCACTCTCCCAGCCCCTCCCTCAGTAACACACAGCCCGTCCCACTCTCCCGGCCCCTCCCTCACTAACACACAGCCTGTCCCACTCTCCCAGCCCCTCCCTCACTGACACACAGCCCCTCCCACTCTCCCGGCCCCTCCCTCACTGACACACAGCCCGTCCCACTCTCTCAGCCCCTCCCTCACTGACACACAGCCCGTCCCTCTCTCCCGGCCCCTCCCTCACTGACACACAGCCCGTCCCACTCTCCCAGCCCCTCCCTGACTGACACACAGCCCCTCCCACTCTCCCGGCCCCTCCCTCACTGACACACAGCCTGTCCCTCTCTCCCGGCCCCTCCCTCACTAACACACAGCCCGTCCCTCTCTCCCGGCCCCTCCCTCACTGACACACAGCCCGTCCCACTCTCCCAGCCCCTCCCTGACTGACACACAGACCCTCCCACTCTCCCAGCCCCTCCCTCACTGACACACAGCCCGTCCCACTCTCCCGGCCCCTCCCTCACTGACACACAGCCCGTCCCACACTCCCGGCCCCTCCCTCACTCACACACAGCCCGTCCCTCTCTCCCGGCCCCTCCCTCACTGACACACAGCCCGTCCCACTCTCCCAGCCCCTCCCTGACTGACACACAGCCCGTCCCTCTCTCCCGGCCCCTCCCTCACTGACACACAGCCCGTCCCACTCTCCCAGCCCCTCCCTCACTAACACACAGCCCCTCCCTCACTGACACACAGCCCGTCCCACTCTCCCAGCCCCTCCCTCACTAACACACAGCCCCTCCCACTCTCCCGGCCCCTCCCTCACTAACACACAGCCCGTCCCACTCTCCCGGCCCCTCCCTCACTAACACACAGCCCGTCCCACTCTCCCGGCCCCTCCCTCACTGACACACAGCCCGTCCCACTCTCCCAGCCCCTCCCTCACTGACACACAGCCCGTCCCACTCTCCCGGCCCCTCCTTCACTGACACACAGCCCGTCCCTCTCTCCCGGCCCCTCCCTCACTGACACACAGCCCGTCCCACTCTCCCAGCCCCTCCCTCACTAACACACAGCCCCTCCCACTCTCCCAGCCCCTCCCTCACTGACACACAGCCCGTCCCTCTCTCCCGGCCCCTCCCTCACTGACACACAGCCCGTCCCACTCTCCCAGCCCCTCCCTCACTAACACACAGCCCGTCCCACTCTCGCAGCACCTCCCTCACTGACACACAGCCCGTCCCACTCTCCCAGCCCCTCCCTCACTAACACACAGCCCCTCCCACTCTCCCGGCCCCTCCCTCACTAACACACAGCCCGTCCCACTCTCCCAGCCCCTCCCTCACTGACACACAGCCCGTCCCACTCTCCCGGCCCCTCCCTCACTGACACACAGCCCGTCCCACTCTCCCAGCCCCTCCCTGACTGACACACAGCCCCTCCCACTCTCCCAGCCCCTCCCTCACTGACACACAGCCCGTCCCACTCTCCCGGCCCCTCCCTCACTGACACACAGCCCGTCCCACTCTCCCAGCCCCTCCCTCACTAACACACAGCCCGTCCCTCTCTCCCGGCCCCTCCCTCACTGACACACAGCCCGTCCCACTCTCCCTGCCCCTCCCTGACTGACACACAGCCCCTCCCACTCTCCCAGCCCCTCCCTCACTGACACACAGCCCCTCCCTCACTGACACACAGCCCGTCCCACACTCCCGGCCCCTCCCTCACTGACACACAGCCCGTCCCACACTCCCGGCCCCTCCCTCACTGACACACAGCCCGTCCCACACTCCCGGCCCCTCCCTCACTGACACACAGCCCCTCCCACTCTCCCAGCCCCTCCCTGACTGACACACAGCCTGTATCTCTCTCCCGGCCCCTCCCTCACTGACACACAGCCCGTCCCACTCTCCCGGCCCCTCCCTCACTAACACACAGCCCGTCCCACTCTCCCAGCCCCTCCCTCACTGACACACAGCCCCTCCCACTCTCCCGGCCCCTCCCTCACTGACACACAGCCCGTCCCACTCTCTCAGCCCCTCCCTCACTGACACACAGCCTGTCCCTCTCTCCCGGCCCCTCCCTCACTGACACACAGCCCGTCCCACTCTCCCAGCCCCTCCCTCACTGACACACAGCCCATCCCACTCTCCCAGCCCCTCCCTGACTGACACACAGCCCGTCCCACTCTCCCAGCCCCTCCCTCACTGACACACAGCCCCTCCCACTCTCCCAGCCCCTCCCTCACTGACTCACAGCCTCTCCCACTCTCCCAGCCCCTCCCTCACTGACACACAGCCCCTCCCTCACTGACACACAGCCCCTCCCTGACTGACACACAGCCCGTCCCACTCTCCCAGCCCCTCCCTCACTGACACACAGCCCGTCCCACTCTCTCAGCCCCTCCCTCACTGACACACAGCCCCTCCCTCACTGACACACAGCCCCTCCCTGACTGACACACAGCCCGTCCCTCTCTCCCGGCCCCTCCCTCACTAACACACAGCCCGTCCCTCTCTCCCGGCCCCTCCCTCACTGACACACAGCCCGTCCCACTCTCCCAGCCCCTCCCTCACTGACTCACAGCCCCTCCCTCACTGACACACAGCCCCTCACTCACTGACACACAGCCCGTCCCACTCTCCCAGCCCCTCCCTCAGTAACACACTGCCCGTCCCACTCTCCCGGCCCCTCCCTCACTAACACACAGCCCGTCCCACTCTCCCGGCCCCTCCCTCACTGACACACAGCCCGTCCCACTCTCTCAGCCCCTCCCTCACTGACACACAGCCCCTCCCTCACTGACACACAGCCCGTCCCTCTCTCCCGGCCCCTCCCTCACTAACACACAGCCCGTCCCTCTCTCCCGGCCCCTCCCTCACTGACACACAGCCCGTCCCACTCTCCCAGCCCCTCCCTCACAGACACACAGCCCGTCCCACTCTCCCGGCCCCTCCCTCACTGACACACAGCCCGTCCCACTCTCCCAGCCCCTCCCTCACTAACACACAGCCCGTCCCTCTCTCCCGGCCCCTCCCTCACTGACACACAGCCCGTCCCACTCTCGCAGCCCCTCCCTGACTGACACACAGCCCCTCCCACTCTCCCAGCCCCTCCCTCACTGACACACAGCCCGTCCCTCTCTCCCGGCCCCTCCCTCACTGACACACAGCCTGTCCCACTCTCCCAGCCCCTCCCTGACTGACACACAGCCCCTCCCACTCTCCCGGCCCCTCCCTCACTGACACACAGCCCGTCCCACTCTCCCAGCCCCTCCCTCACTGACACACAGCCCCTCCCACTCTCCCGGCCCCTCCCTCACTGACACACAGCCCGTCCCACTCTCTCAGCCCCTCCCTGACTGACACACAGCCCCTCCCACTCTCCCAGCCCCTCCCTCACTGACACACAGCCCCTCCCTCACTGACACACAGCCCGTCCCTCTCTCCCGGCCCCACCCTCACTGACACACAGCCCCTCCCACTCTCCCAGCCCCTCCCTCACTGACACACAGCCCGTCCCACTCTCCCGGCCCCTCCCTCACTGACCCACAGCCCCTCCCACTCTCCCAGCCCCTCCCTCACTGACCCACAGCCCGTCCCACTCTCCCAGCCCCTCCCTCAGCAACACACTGCCCGTCCCACTCTCCCGGCCCCTCCCTCACTAACACACAGCCCGTCCCACTCTCCCGGCCCCTCCCTCACTGACACACAGCCCGTCCCACTCTCTCAGCCCCTCCCTCACTGACACACAGCCCCTCCCACTCTCCCGGCCCCTCCCTCACTAACACACAGCCCGTCCCTCTCTCCCGGCCCCTCCCTCACTGACACACAGCCCGTCCCACTCTCCCAGCCCCTCCCTCACTAACACACAGCCCGTCCCTCTCTCCCGGCCCCTCCCTCACTGACACACAGCCCGTCCCACTCTCCCGGCCCCTCCCTCACTGACACACAGCCCGTCCCACTCTCCCAGCCCCTCCCTCACTGACACACAGCCCGTCCCTCTCTCCCGGCCCCTCCCTCACTGACACACAGCTCGTCCCACTCTCCCAGCCCCTCCCTGACTGACACACAGCCCCTCCCACTCTCCCAGCCCCTCCCTCACTGACACACAGCCCGTCCCACTCTCCCAGCCCCTCCCTGACTGACACACAGCCCCTCCCACTCTCCCAGCCCCTCCCTCACTGACACACAGCCCGTCCCACTCCCGGCCCCTCCCTCACTGACACACAGCCCGTCCCACTCTCCCAGCCCCTCCCTGACTGACACACAGCCCCTCCCTCACTAACACACAGCCCGTCCCTCTCTCCCGGCCCCTCCCTCACTGACACACAGCCCGTCCCACTCTCCCAGCCCCTCCCTGACTGACACACAGCCCCTCCCACTCTCCCAGCCCCTCCCTCACTGACACACAGCCCGTCCCACTCTCCCGGCCCCTCCCTCACTGACACACAGCCCGTCCCACTCTCCCAGCCCCTCCCTCACTAACACACAGCCCGTCCCACTCTCCCAGCCCCTCCCTGACTGACACACAGCCCGTCCCACTCTCCCGGCCCCTCCCTCACTGACACACAGCCCGTCCCACTCTCCCAGCCCCTCCCTGACTGACACACAGCCCCTCCCACTCTCCCAGCCCCTCCCTCACTGACACACAGCCCGTCCCTCTCTCCCGGCCCCTCCCTCACTGACACACAGCCCCTCCCTCACTGACACACAGCCCGTCCCACTCTCCCAGCCCCTCCCTCACTGACACACAGCCCCTCCCTCACTGACACACAGCCCGTCCCACTCTCCCAGCCCCTCCCTGACTGACACACAGCCCGTCCCACTCTCCCGGCCCCTCCCTCACTAACACACAGCCCGTCCCTCTCTCCCGGCCCCTCCCTCACTGACACACAGCCCGTCCCACTCTCCCAGCCCCTCCCTGACTGAGACACAGCCCGTCCCTCTCTCCCGGCCCCTCCCTCACTAACACACAGCCCGTCCCACTCTCCCGGCCCCTCCCTCACTAACACACAGCCCGTCCCACTCTCCCGGCCCCTCCCTCACTAACACACAGCCCGTCCCACTCTCTCAGCCCCTCCCTCACTGACACACAGCCCGTCCCTCTCTCCCGGCCCCTCCCTCACTGACACACAGCCCCTCCCACTCTCCCAGCCCCTCCCTCACTGACACACAGCCTGTCCCTCTCTCCCGGCCCCTCCCTCACTAACACACAGCCCGTCCCTCTCTCCCGGCCCCTCCCTCACTGACACACAGCCCCTCCCACTCTCCCAGCCCCTCCCTCACTGACCCACAGCCCGTCCCACTCTCCCGGCCCCTCCCTCACTGACCCACAGCCCCTCCCACTCTCCCAGCCCCTCCCTCACTGACCCACAGCCCGTCCCACTCTCCCAGCCCCTCCCTCAGTAACACACTGCCCGTCCCACTCTCCCGGCCCCTCCCTCACTAACACACAGCCCGTCCCACTATCCCGGCCCCTCCCTCACTAACACACAGCCCGTCCCACTCTCCCGGCCCCTCCCTCACTGACACACAGCCCGTCCCACTCTCCCACCCCCTCCCTCACTAACACACAGCCCGTCCCACTCTCCCAGCCCCTCCCTCACTGACACACAGCCTGTCCCACTCTCCCAGCCCCTCCCTCACTGACACACAGCCCGTCCCACTCTCCCAGCCCCTCCCTCACTGACACACAGCCCGTCCCACTCTCCCAGCCCCTCCCTCAGTAACACACTGCCTGTCCCACTCTCCCAGCCCCTCCCTCACTGACCCACAGCCCGTCCCACTCTCCCAGCCCCTTCCTCAGTAACACACTGCCCGTCCCACTCTCCCGGCCCCTCCCTCACTAACACACAGCCCGTCCCACTCTCCCAGCCCCTCCCTCACTGACACACAGCCCCTCCCTCACTAACACACAGCCCGTCCCACTCTCCCAGCCCCTCCCTCACTAACACACAGCCCGTCCCACTCTACCGGCCCCTCCCTCACTGACACACAGCCCGTCCCACTCTCCCAGCCCCTCCCTCACTGACACACAGCCCGTCCCACTCTCCCAGCCCCTCCCTCACTGACACACAGCCTGTCCCACTCTCCCAGCCCCTCCCTCACTGACACACAGCCCGTCCCTCTCTCCCGGCCCCTCCCTCACTGACACACAGCCCCTCCCTCACTGACACACAGCCCGTCCCACTCTCCCGGCCCCTCCCTCACTAACACACAGCCCGTCCCACTCTCCCGGCCCCTCCCTCACTGACACACAGCCCGTCCCACTCTCTCAGCCCCTCCCTCACTGACACACAGCCCGTCCCACTCTCCCGGCCCCTCCCTCACTAACACACAGCCCGTCCCTCTCTCCCGGCCCCTCCCTCACTGACACACAGCCCGTCCCACTCTCCCAGCCCCTCCCTCACTAACACACAGCCCGTCCCTCTCTCCCGGCCCCTCCCTCACTGACACACAGCCCGTCCCACTATCCCAGCCCCTCCCTGACTGACACACAGCCCCTCCCACTCTCCCAGCCCCTCCCTCACTGACACACAGCCCGTCCCACTCTCCCGGCCCCTCCCTCACTGACACACAGCCCGTCCCACTCTCCCAGCCCCTCCCTCACTGACACACAGCCCGTCCCTCTCTCCCGGCCCCTCCCTCACTGACACACAGCCCCTCCCACTCTCCCAGCCCCTCCCTCACTGACACACAGCCCGTCCCACTCCCGGCCCCTCCCTCACTGACACACAGCCCGTCCCACTCTCCCAGCCCCTCCCTCACTGACACACAGCCCGTCCCACTCTCCCAGCCCCTCCCTGACTGACACACAGCCCCTCCCTCACTAACACACAGCCCGTCCCTCTCTCCCGGCCCCTCCCTCACTGACACACAGCCCCTCCCACTCTCCCAGCCCCTCCCTCACTGACACACAGCCCGTCCCACTCTCCCGGCCCCTCCCTCACTGACACACAGCCCGTCCCACTCTCCCAGCCCCTCCCTCACTAACACACAGCCCGTCCCACTCTCCCAGCCCCTCCCTCAGCAACACACTGCCCGTCCCACTCTCCCGGCCCCTCCCTCACTGACACACAGCCCCTCCCTCACTGACACACAGCCCGTCCCACTCTCCCGGCCCCTCCCTCACTAACACACAGCCCGTCCCACTCTCCCGGCCCCTCCCTCACTGACACACAGCCCGTCCCACTCTCTCAGCCCCTCCCTCACTGACACACAGCCCGTCCCACTCTCCCGGCCCCTCCCTCACTAACACACAGCCCGTCCCTCTCTCCCGGCCCCTCCCTCACTGACACACAGCCCGTCCCACTCTCCCAGCCCCTCCCTCACTAACACACAGCCCGTCCCTCTCTCCCGGCCCCTCCCTCACTGACACACAGCCCGTCCCACTATCCCAGCCCCTCCCTGACTGACACACAGCCCCTCCCACTCTCCCAGCCCCTCCCTCACTGACACACAGCCCGTCCCACTCTCCCGGCCCCTCCCTCACTGACACACAGCCCGTCCCACTCTCCCAGCCCCTCCCTCACTGACACACAGCCCGTCCCTCTCTCCCGGCCCCTCCCTCACTGACACACAGCCCCTCCCACTCTCCCAGCCCCTCCCTCACTGACACACAGCCCGTCCCACTCCCGGCCCCTCCCTCACTGACACACAGCCCGTCCCACTCTCCCAGCCCCTCCCTCACTGACACACAGCCCGTCCCACTCTCCCAGCCCCTCCCTGACTGACACACAGCCCCTCCCTCACTAACACACAGCCCGTCCCTCTCTCCTGGCCCCTCCCTCACTGACACACAGCCCCTCCCACTCTCCCAGCCCCTCCCTCACTGACACACAGCCCGTCCCACTCTCCCGGCCCCTCCCTCACTGACACACAGCCCGTCCCACTCTCCCAGCCCCTCCCTCACTAACACACAGCCCGTCCCACTCTCCCAGCCCCTCCCTCAGCAACACACTGCCCGTCCCACTCTCCCGGCCCCTCCCTCACTGACACACAGCCCGTCCCACTCTCCCAGCCCCTCCCTGACTGACACACAGCCCCTCCCACTCTCCCAGCCCCTCCCTCACTGACACACAGCCCGTCCCTCTCTCCCGGCCCCTCCCTCACTGACACACAGCCCGTCCCACTCTCCCAGCCCCTCCCTCACTGACACACAGCCCCTCCCTCACTGACACACAGCCCGTCCCACTCTCCCAGCCCCTCCCTCACTAACACACAGCCCGTCCCACTCTCCCGGCCCCTCCCTCACTAACACACAGCCCCTCCCACTCTCCCGGCCCCTCCCTCACTGACACACAGCCCGTCCCACTCTCTCAGCCCCTCCCTCACTGACACACAGCCCGTCCCTCTCTCCCGGCCCCTCCCTCACTAACACACAGCCCGTCCCTCTCTCCCGGCCCCTCCCTCACTAACACACAGCCCGTCCCACTCTCCCAGCCCCTCCCTCACTGACACACAGCACCTCCCACTCTCCCAGCCCCTCCCTCACTGACACACAGCCTGTCCCTCTCTCCCGGCCCCTCCCTCACTAACACACAGCCCGTCCCTCTCTCCCGGCCCCTCCCTCACTGACACACAGCCCTCCCACTCTCCCAGCCCCTCTCTCACTGACACACAGCCCGTCCCACTCTCCCGGCCCCTCCCTCACTGACCCACAGCCCCTCCCACTCTCCCAGCCCCTCCCTCACTGACCCACAGCCCGTCCCACTCTCCCAGCCCCTCCCTCAGTAACACACTGCCCGTCCCACTCTCCCGGCCCCTCCCTCACTAACACACAGCCCGTCCCACTCTCCCGGCCCCTCCCTCACTAACACACAGCCCGTCCCACTCTCCCGGCCCCTCCCTCACTGACACACAGCCCGTCCCACTCTCCCAGCCCCTCCCTCACTAACACACAGCCCGTCCCACTCTCCCAGCCCCTCCCTCACTGACACACAGCCTGTCCCACTCTCCCAGCCCCTCCCTCACTGACACACAGCCTGTCCCTCTCTCCCGGCCCCTCCCTCACTGACACACAGCCCCTCCCTCACTGACACACAGCCCGTCCCACTCTCCCGGCCCCTCCCTCACTAACACACAGCCCGTCCCTCTCTCCCGGCCCCTCCCTCACTGACACACAGCTCGTCCCACTTTCCCAGCCCCTCCCTGACTGACACACAGCCCCTCCCACTCTCCCAGCCCCTCCCTCACTGACACACAGCCCGTCCCTCTCTCCCGGCCCCTCCCTCACTGACACACAGCTCGTCCCACTCTCCCAGCCCCTCCCTGACTGACACACAGCCCCTCCCACTCTCCCAGCCCCTCCCTCACTGACACACAGCCCGTCCCACTCCCGGCCCCTCCCTCCCTGACACACAGCCGGCCCACTCTCCCAGCCCCTCCCTCACTGACACACAGCCCGTCCCACTCTCCCAGCCCCTCCCTGACTGACACACAGCCCCTCCCTCACTAACACACAACCCGTCCCTCTCTCCCGGCCCCTCCCTCACTGACACACAGCCCCTCCCACTCTCCCAGCCCCTCCCTCACTGACACACAGCCCGTCCCACTCTCCCGGCCCCTCCCTCACTGACACACAGCCCGTCCCACTCTCCCAGCCCCTCCCTCACTGACACACAGCCCGTCCCACTCTCCCAGCCCCTCCCTGACTGACACACAGCCCGTCCCACTCTCCCGGCACCTCCCTCACTGACACACAGCCCGTCCCACTCTCCCAGCCCCTCCCTGACTGACACACAGCCCCTCCCACTCTCCCAGCCCCTCCCTCACTGACACACAGCCCGTCCCGCTCTCCCGGCCCCTCCCTCACTGACACACAGCCCCTCCCTCACTGACACACAGACCGGCCCGCTCTCCCAGCCCCTCCCTCACTGACACACAGCCCCTCCCTCACTGACACACAGCCCGTCCCACTCTCCCAGCCCCTCCCTCACTGACACACAGCCCCTCCCTCACTGACACACAGACCGGCCCGCTCTCCCAGCCCCTCCCTCACTGACACACAGCCCCTCCCTCACTGACACACAGCCCGTCCCACTCTCCCAGCCCCTCCCTCACTGACACACAGCCGCTCCCACTCTCCCAACCCCTCCCTCACTGACACACAGCCCCTCCCTCACTGACACACAGCCCCTCCCACTCTCCCGGCCCCTCCCTCACTGACACACAGCCCGTCCCACTCTCCCAGCCCCTCCCTCACTGACACCCAGCCCGTCCCACTCTCCCAGCCCCTCCCTCACTGACACACAGCCCCTCCCTCACTGACACACAGCCCCTCCCTCACTGACACCCAGCCCGTCCCACTCTCCCAGCCCCTCCCTCACTGACACACAGCCCCTCCCTCACTGACACACAGCCCGTCCCACTCTCCCAGCCCCTCCCTCACTGACACACAGCCCCTCCCTCACTGACACACAGCCCGTCCCACTCTCCCAGCCCCTCCCTCACTGACACACAGCCCGTCCCACTCTCCCGGCCCCTCCCTCACTGACACACAGCCCCTCCCTCACTGACACACAGCCCGTCCCACTCGCCCAGCCCCTCCCTCACTGACACACAGCCCGTCCCGCTCTCCCGGCCCCTCCCTCACTGACACACAGCCCGTCCCACTCTCCCGGCCCATCCCTCAGTAACACACAGCCCCTCCCTCACTGACACACAGCCCCTCCCTCACTGACACACAGCCCGTCCCACTCTCCCGGCCCCTCCCACACTGACCCACAGCCCCTCCCACTCTCCAGGCCCCTCCCTCACTGACCCACAGCCCGTCCCACTCTCCCAGCCCCTCCCTCAGTAACACACAGCCCGTCCCACTCTCCCGGCCCCTCCCTCACTAACACACAGTCCGTCCCACTCTCCCGGCCCCTCCCTCACTAACACACAGCCCGTCCCACTCTCGCAGCACCTCCCTCACTGACACACAGCCCCTCCCACTCTCCCGGCCCCTCCCTCACTGACACACAGCCCGTCCCACTCTCCCAGCCCCTCCCTCACTGACACACAGCCCGTCCCACTCTCCCGGCCCCTCCCTCACTGACCCACAGCCCCTCCCACTCTCCAGGCCCCTCCCTCACTGACCCACAGCCCGTCCCACTCTCCCAGCCCCTCCCTCAGTAACACACAGCCCGTCCCACTCTCCCGGCCCCTCCCTCACTAACACACAGCCTGTCCCACTCTCCCAGCCCCTCCCTCACTGACACACAGCCCCTCCCACTCTCCCGGCCCCTCCCTCACTGACACACAGCCCGTCCCACTCTCTCAGCCCCTCCCTCACTGACACACAGCCCGTCCCTCTCTCCCGGCCCCTCCCTCACTGACACACAGCCCGTCCCACTCTCCCAGCCCCTCCCTGACTGACACACAGCCCCTCCCACTCTCCCAGCCCCTCCCTCACTGACACACAGCCTGTCCCTCTCTCCCGGCCCCTCCCTCACTGACACACAGCCCGTCCCACTCTCCCAGCCCCTCCCTGACTGACACACAGACCCTCCCACTCTCCCAGCCCCTCCCTCACTGACACACAGCCCGTCCCACTCTCCCGGCCCCTCCCTCACTGACACACAGCCCGTCCCACACTCCCGGCCCCTCCCTCACTAACACACAGCCCGTCCCTCTCTCCCGGCCCCTCCCTCACTGACACACAGCCCGTCCCTCTCTCCCGGCCCCTCCCTCACTGACACACTGCCCGTCCCACTCTCCCAGCCCCTCCCTCACTAACACACAGCCCCTCCCTCACTGACACACAGCCCGTCCCACTCTCCCAGCCCCTCCCTCACTGACACACAGCCCGTCCCACTCTCCCAGCCCCTCCCTCACTGACACACAGCCCGTCCCACTCTCCCGGCCCCTCCCTCACTGACACACAGCCCGTCCCACACTCCCGGCCCCTCCCTCACTAACACACAGCCCGTCCCACTCTCCCGGCCCCTCCCTCACTGACACACAGCCCGTCCCACTCTCCCGGCCCCTCCCTGACTGACACACAGCCCGTCCCTCTCTCCCGGCCCCTCCCTCACTGACACACAGCCCGTCCCACTCTCCCAGCCCCTCCCTCACTAACACACAGCCCCTCCCTCACTGACACACAGCCCGTCCCACTCTCCCAGCCCCTCCCTCACTAACACACAGCCCCTCCCACTCTCCCGGCCCCTCTCTCACTAACACACAGCCCCTCCCACTCTCCCGGCCCCTCCCTCACTAACACACAGCCCGTCCCACTCTCCCGGCCCCTCCCTCACTAACACACAGCCCGTCCCACTCTCCCGGCCCCTCCCTCACTGACACACAGCCCGTCCCACTCTCCCGGCCCCTCCCTCACTGACACACAGCCCGTCCCTCTCTCCCGGCCCCTCCCTCACTGACACACAGCCCGTCCCACTCTCCCAGCCCCTCCCTCACTAACACACAGCCCCTCCCACTCTCCCGGTCCCTCCCTCACTGACACACAGCCCGTCCCTCTCTCCCGGCCCCTCCCTCACTGACACACAGCCCGTCCCACTCTCCCAGCCCCTCCCTCACTAACACACAGCCCGTCCCACTCTCGCAGCCCCTCCCTCACTGACACACAGCCCGTCCCACTCTCCCAGCCCCTCCCTCACTGACACACAGCCCCTCCCTCACTGACACACAGCCCGTCCCACTCTCCCAACCCCTCCCTCACTGACACACAGCCCCTCCCTCACTGACACACAGCCCCTCCCACTCTCCCGGCCCCTCCCTCACTGACACACAGCCCGTCCCACTCTCCCAGCCCCTCCCTCACTGACACCCAGCCCGTCCCACTCTCCCAGCCCCTCCCTCACTGACACACAGCCCCTCCCTCACTGACACACAGCCCCTCCCTCACTGACACCCAGCCCGTCCCACTCTCCCAGCCCCTCCCTCACTGACACACAGCCCCTCCCTCACTGACACACAGCCCGTCCCACTCTCCCAGCCCCTCCCTCACTGACACACAGCCCCTCCCTCACTGACACACAGCCCGTCCCACTCTCCCAGCCCCTCCCTCACTAACACACAGCCCGTCCCACTCTCCCGGCCCCTCCCTCACTGACACACAGCCCCTCCCTCACTGACACACAGCCCGTCCCACTCGCCCAGCCCCTCCCTCACTGACACACAGCCCGTCCCGCTCTCCCGGCCCCTCCCTCACTGACACACAGCCCGTCCCACTCTCCCGGCCCATCCCTCAGTAACACACAGCCCCTCCCTCACTGACACACAGCCCCTCCCTCACTGACACACAGCCCGTCCCACTCTCCCGGCCCCTCCCACACTGACCCACAGCCCCTCCCACTCTCCAGGCCCCTCCCTCACTGACCCACAGCCCGTCCCACTCTCCCAGCCCCTCCCTCAGTAACACACAGCCCGTCCCACTCTCCCGGCCCCTCCCTCACTAACACACAGCCCGTCCCACTCTCCCGGCCCCTCCCTCACTAACACACAGCCCGTCCCACTCTCGCAGCACCTCCCTCACTGACACACAGCCCCTCCCACTCTCCCGGCCCCTCCCTCACTGACACACAGCCCGTCCCACTCTCCCAGCCCCTCCCTCACTGACACACAGCCCGTCCCACTCTCCCGGCCCCTCCCTCACTGACCCACAGCCCCTCCCACTCTCCAGGCCCCTCCCTCACTGACCCACAGCCCGTCCCACTCTCCCAGCCCCTCCCTCAGTAACACACAGCCCGTCCCACTCTCCCGGCCCCTCCCTCACTAACACACAGCCTGTCCCACTCTCCCAGCCCCTCCCTCACTGACACACAGCCCCTCCCACTCTCCCGGCCCCTCCCTCACTGACACACAGCCCGTCCCACTCTCTCAGCCCCTCCCTCACTGACACACAGCCCGTCCCTCTCTCCCGGCCCCTCCCTCACTGACACACAGCCCGTCCCACTCTCCCAGCCCCTCCCTGACTGACACACAGCCCGTCCCACTCTCCCAGCCCCTCCCTGACTGACACACAGCCTGTCCCTCTCTCCCGGCCCCTCCCTCACTGACACACAGCCCGTCCCACTCTCCCAGCCCCTCCCTCACTGACACACAGCCCGTCCCACTCTCCCGGCCCCTCCCTCACTGACACACAGCCCGTCCCACACTCCCGGCCCCTCCCTCACTAACACACAGCCCGTCCCTCTCTCCCGGCCCCTCCCTCACTGACACACAGCCCGTCCCTCTCTCCCGGCCCCTCCCTCACTGACACACAGCCCGTCCCACTCTCCCAGCCCCTCCCTCACTAACACACAGCCCCTCCCTCACTGACACACAGCCCGTCCCACTCTCCCAGCCCCTCCCTCACTGACACACAGCCCGTCCCACTCTCCCGGCCCCTCCCTCACTGACACACAGCCCGTCCCACACTCCCGGCCCCTCCCTCACTAACACACAGCCCGTCCCACTCTCCCAGCCCCTCCCTGACTGACACACAGCCCCTCCCACTCTCCCAGCCCCTCCCTCACTAACACACAGCCCCTCCCACTCTCCCGGCCCCTCCCTCACTAACACACAGCCCGTCCCACTCTCCCGGCCCCTCCCTCACTAACACACAGCCCGTCCCTCTCTCCCGGCCCCTCCCTCACTGACACACAGCCCGTCCTACTCTCCCAGCCCCTCCCTCACTAACACACAGCCCCTCCCACTCTCCCGGCCCCTCCCTCACTAACACACAGCCCGTCCCACTCTCCCGGCCCCTCCCTCACTAACACACAGCCCGTCCCACTCTCCCGGCCCCTCCCTCACTGACACACAGCCCGTCCCACTCTCCCAGCCCCTCCCTCACTGACACACAGCCCGTCCCACTCTCCCGGCCCCTCCCTCACTGACACACAGCCCGTCCCTCTCTCCCGGCCCCTCCCTCACTGACACACAGCCCGTCCCACTCTCCCAGCCCCTCCCTCACTAACACACAGCCCCTCCCACTCTCCCGGCCCCTCCCTCACTGACACACAGCCCGTCCCTCTCTCCCGGCCCCTCCCTCACTTACACACAGCCCGTCCCACTCTCCCAGCCCCTCCCTCACTAACACACAGCCCGTCCCACTCTCGCAGCACCTCCCTCACTGACACACAGCCCGTCCCACTCTCCCAGCCCCTCCCTCACTCACACACAGCCCGTCCCACTCTCCCAGCCCCTCCCTCACTGACACACAGCCCGTCCCACTCTCCCGGCCCCTCCCTCACTGACACACAGCCCGTCCCACTCTCCCAGCCCCTCCCTGACTGACACACAGCCCCTCCCACTCTCCCAGCCCCTCCCTCACTGACACACAGCCCGTCCCACTCTCCCGGCCCCTCCCTCACTGACACACAGCCCGTCCCACTCTCCCAGCCCCTCCCTGACTGACACACAGCCTGTATCTCTCTCCCGGCCCCTCCCTCACTGACACACAGCCCGTCCCACTCTCCCGGCCCCTCCCTCACTAACACACAGCCCGTCCCACTCTCCCAGCCCCTCCCTCACTGACACACAGCCCCTCCCACTCTCCCGGCCCCTCCCTCACTGACACACAGCCCGTCCCACTCTCTCAGCCCCTCCCTCACTGACACACAGCCTGTCCCTCTCTCCTGGCCCCTCCCTCACTGACACACAGCCCGTCCCACTCTCCCAGCCCCTCCCTCACTGACACACAGCCCCTCCCACTCTCCCAGCCCCTCCCTGACTGACACACAGCCCCTCCCACTCTCCCAGCCCCTCCCTCACTGACACACAGCCCCTCCCACTCTCCCAGCCCCTCCCTCACTGACTCACAGCCTCTCCCACTCTCCCAGCCCCTCCCTCACTGACACACAGCCCCTCCCTCACTGACACACAGCCCCTCCCTGACTGACACACAGCCCGTCCCACTCTCCCAGCCCCTCCCTCACTGACACACAGCCCGTCCCACTCTCTCAGCCCCTCCCTCACTGACACACAGCCCCTCCCTCACTGACACACAGCCCCTCCCTGACTGACACACAGCCCGTCCCTCTCTCCCGGCCCCTCCCTCACTAACACACAGCCCGTCCCTCTCTCCCGGCCCCTCCCTCACTGACACACAGCCCGTCCCACTCTCCCAGCCCCTCCCTCACTGACACACAGCCCCTCACTCACTGACACACAGCCCGTCCCACTCTCCCAGCCCCTCCCTGACTGACACACAGCCCCTCACTCACTGACACACAGCCCGTCCCACTCTTCCAGCCCCTCCCTCAGTAACACACTGCCCGTCCCACTCTCCCGGCCCCTCCCTCACTAACACACAGCCCGTCCCACTCTCCCGGCCCCTCCCTCACTGACACACAGCCCGTCCCACTCTCTCAGCCCCTCACTCACTGACACACAGCCCCTCCCTCACTAACACACAGCCCGTCCCTCTCTCCCGGCCCCTCCCTCACTGACACACAGCCCGTCCCACTCTCCCAGCCCCTCCCTCACTAACACACAGCCCGTCCCTCTCTCCCGGCCCCTCCCTCACTGACACACAGCCCGTCCCACTCTCCCGGCCCCTCCCTCACTGACACACAGCCCGTCCCTCTCTCCCGGCCCCTCCCTCACTGACACACAGCTCGTCCCACTCTCCCAGCCCCTCCCTGACTGACACACAGCCCCTCCCACTCTCCCAGCCCCTCCCTCACTGACACACAGCCCGTCCCACTCCCGGCCCCTCCCTCACTGACACACAGCCCGTCCCACTCTCCCAGCCCCTCCCTGACTGACACACAGCCCCTCCCTCACTAACACACAGCCCGTCCCTCTCTCCCGGCCCCTCCCTCACTGACACACAGCCCGTCCCACTCTCCCAGCCCCTCCCTGACTGACACACAGCCCCTCCCACTCTCCCAGCCCCTCCCTCACTGACACACAGCCCGTCCCACTCTCCCGGCCCCTCCCTCACTAACACACAGCCCGTCCCACTCTCCCAGCCCCTCCCTGACTGACACACAGCCCGTCCCACTCTCCCGGCCCCTCCCTCACTGACACACAGCCCCTCCCACTCTCCCAGCCCCTCCCTGACTGACACACAGCCCCTCCCACTCTCCCAGCCCCTCCCTCACTGACACACAGCCCGTCCCTCTCTCCCGGCCCCTCCCTCACTGACACACAGCCCCTCCCTCACTGACACACAGCCCGTCCCACTCTCCCAGCCCCTCCCTCACTGACACACAGCCCCTCCCTGACTGACACACAGCCCGTCCCACTCTCCCAGCCCCTCCCTGACTGACACACAGCCCGTCCCACTCTCCCGGCCCCTCCCTCACTAACACACAGCCCGTCCCTCTCTCCCGGCCCCTCCCTCACTGACACACAGCCCGTCCCACTCTCCCAGCCCCTCCCTGACTGAGACACAGCCCGTCCCTCTCTCCCGGCCCCTCCCTCACTATCACACAGCCCGTCCCACTCTCCCGGCCCCTCCCTCACTAACACACAGCCCGTCCCACTCTCTCAGCCCCTCCCTCACTGACACACAGCCCGTCCCTCTCTCCCGGCCCCTCCCTCACTGACACACAGCCCCTCCCACTCTCCCAGCCCCTCCCTCACTGACACACAGCCTGTCCCTCTCTCCCGGCCCCTCCCTCACTAACACACAGCCCGTCCCTCTCTCCCGGCCCCTCCCTCACTGACACACATCCCCTCCCACTCTCCCAGCCCCTCCCTCACTGACCCACAGCCCGTCCCACTCTCCCGGCCCCTCCCTCACTGACCCACAGCCCCTCCCACTCTCCCAGCCCCTCCCTCACTGACCCACAGCCCGTCCCACTCTCCCAGCCCCTCCCTCAGTAACACACTGCCCGTCCCACTCTCCCGGCCCCTCCCTCACTAACACACAGCCCGTCCCACTCTCCCGGCCCCTCCCTCACTAACACACAGCCCGTCCCACTCTCCCGGCCCCTCCCTCACTGACACACAGCCCGTCCCACTCTCCCACCCCCTCCCTCACTAACACACAGCCCGTCCCACTCTCCCAGCCCCTCCCTCACTGACACACAGCCTGTCCCACTCTCCCAGCCCCTCCCTCACTGACACACAGCCCGTCCCACTCTCCCAGCCCCTCCCTCACTGACACACAGCCCGTCCCACTCTCCCAGCCCCTCCCTCACTGACCCACAGCCCGTCCCACTCTCCCAGCCCCTCCCTCAGTAACACACTGCCCGTCCCACTCTCCCGGCCCCTCCCTCACTAACACCCAGCCCGTCCCACTCTCCCAGCCCCTCCCTCACTGACACACAGCCCCTCCCTCACTAACACACAGCCCGTCCCACTCTCCCAGCCCCTCCCTCACTAACACACAGCCCGTCCCACTCTCCCGGCCCCTCCCTCACTGACACACAGCCCGTCCCACTCTCCCAGCCCCTCCCTCACTGACACACAGCCCGTCCCACTCTCCCAGCCCCTCCCTCACTGACACACAGCCTGTCCCACTCTCCCAGCCCCTCCCTCACTGACACACAGCCCGTCCCTCTCTCCCGGCCCCTCCCTCACTGACACACAGCCCCTCCCTCACTGACACACAGCCCGTCCCACTCTCCCGGCCCCTCCCTCACACACACAGCCCGTCCCACTCTCCCGGCCCCTCCCTCACTGACACACAGCCCGTCCCACTCTCCCGGCCCCTCCCTCACTGACACACAGCCCGTCCCACTCTCTCAGCCCCTCCCTCACTGACACACAGCCCGTCCCACTCTCCCGGCCCCTCCCTCACTAACACACAGCCCGTCCCTCTCTCCCGGCCCCTCCCTCACTGACACACAGCCCGTCCCACTCTCCCAGCCCCTCCCTCACTAACACACAGCCCGTCCCTCTCTCCCGGCCCCTCCCTCACTGACACACAGCCCGTCCCACTCTCCCAGCCCCTCCCTGACTGACACACAGCCCCTCCCACTCTCCCAGCCCCTCCCTCACTGACACACAGCCCGTCCCACTCTCCCGGCCCCTCCCTCACTGACACACAGCCCGTCCCACTCTCCCAGCCCCTCCCTCACTGACACACAGCCCGTCCCTCTCTCCCGGCCCCTCCCTCACTGACACACAGCCCCTCCCACTCTCCCAGCCCCTCCCTCACTGACACACAGCCCGTCCCACTCCCGGCCCCTCCCTCACTGACACACAGCCCGTCCCACTCTCCCAGCCCCTCCCTCACTGACACACAGCCCGTCCCACTCTCCCAGCCCCTCCCTGACTGACACACAGCCCCTCCCTCACTAACACACAGCCCGTCCCTCTCTCCCGGCCCCTCCCTCACTGACACACAGCCCCTCCCACTCTCCCAGCCCCTCCCTCACTGACACACAGCCCGTCCCACTCTCCCGGCCCCTCCCTCACTGACACACAGCCCCTCCCACTCTCCCAGCCCCTCCCTCACTAACACACAGCCCGTCCCTCTCTCCCGGCCCCTCCCTCACTGACACACAGCCCCTCCCACTCTCCCAGCCCCTCCCTCACTGACACACAGCCCGTCCCACTCTCCCAGCCCCTCCCTCACTAACACACAGCCCGTCCCACTCTCCCAGCCCCTCCCTGACTGACACACAGCCCGTCCCACTCTCCCGGCCCCTCCCTCACTGACACACAGCCCGTCCCACTCTCCCAGCCCCTCCCTGACTGACACACAGCCCCTCCCACTCTCCCAGCCCCTCCCTCACTGACACACAGCCCGTCCCTCTCTCCCGGCCCCTCCCTCACTGACACACAGCCCGTCCCACTCTCCCAGCCCCTCCCTCACTGACACACAGCCCCTCCCTCACTGACACACAGCCCGTCCCACTCTCCCAGCCCCTCCCTGACTGACACACAGCCCGTCCCTCTCTCCCGGCCCCTCCCTCACGAACACACAGCCCGTCCCACTCTCCCGGCCCCTCCCTCACTAACACACAGCCCCTCCCACTCTCCCGGCCCCTCCCTCACTGACACACAGCCCGTCCCACTCTCTCAGCCCCTCCCTCACTGACACACAGCCCGTCCCTCTCTCCCGGCCCCTCCCTCACTAACACACAGCCCGTCCCTCTCTCCCGGCCCCTCCCTCACTAACACACAGCCCGTCCCAGTCTCCCAGCCCCTCCCTGACTGACACACAGCACCTCCCACTCTCCCAGCCCCTCCCTCACTGACACACAGCCTGTCCCTCTCTCCCGGCCCCTCCCTCACTAACACACAGCCCGTCCCTCTCTCCCGGCCCCTCCCTCACTGACACACAGCCCCTCCCACTCTCCCAGCCCCTCCCTCACTGACACACAGCCCGTCCCACTCTCCCGGCCCCTCCCTCACTGACCCACAGCCCCTCCCACTCTCCCAGCCCCTCCCTCACTGACCCACAGCCCGTCCCACTCTCCCAGCCCCTCCCTCAGTAACACACTGCCCGTCCCACTCTCCCGGCCCCTCCCTCACTAACACACAGCCCGTCCCACTCTCCCGGCCCCTCCCTCACTAACACACAGCCCGTCCCACTCTCCCGGCCCCTCCCTCACTAACACACAGCCCGTCCCACTCTCCCGGCCCCTCCCTCACTGACACACAGCCCGTCCCACTCTCCCAGCCCCTCCCTCACTAACACACAGCCCGTCCCACTCTCCCAGCCCCTCCCTCACTGACACACAGCCTGTCCCACTCTCCCGGCCCCTCCCTCACTGACACACAGCCCCTCCCTCACTGACACACAGCCCGTCCCACTCTCCCAGCCCCTCCCTCACTGACACACAGCCTGTCCCACTCTCCCAGCCCCTCCCTCACTGACACACAGCCCGTCCCTCTCTCCCGGCCCCTCCCTCACTGACACACAGCCCCTCCCTCACTAACACACAGCCCGTCCCTCTCTCCCGGCCCCTCCCTCACTGACACACAGCTCGTCCCACTTTCCCAGCCCCTCCCTGACTGACACACAGCCCCTCCCACTCTCCCAGCCCCTCCCTCACTGACACACAGCCCGTCCCACTCTCCCAGCCCCTCCCTCACTGACACACAGCCCCTCCCACTCTCCCGGCCCCTCCCTCACTGACACACAGCCCCTCCCACTCTCCCGGCCCCTCCCTCACTGACACACAGCGCCTCCCACTCTCCCGGCCCCTCCCTCACTGACACACAGCCCCTCCCACTCTCCCAGCCCCTCCCTGACTGACACACAGCCCGTCCCTCTCTCCCGGCCCCTCCCTCACTGACACACAGCCCCTCCCTCTCTCCCGGCCCCTCCCTCACTGACACACAGCCCCTCCCTCACTGACACACAGCCCCTCCCTCTCTCCCGGCCCCTCCCTCACTGACACACAGCCCCTCCCTCACTGACACTCAGCCCGTCCCTCTCTCCCGGCCCCTCCCTCACTGACACACAGCCCCTCCCTCACTGACACTCAGCCCCTCCCTCTCTCCCGGCCCCTCCCTCACTGACACACAGCCCCTCCCACTCTCCCGGCCCCTCCCTCACTGACACACAGCCCCTCCCTCACTGACACACAGCCCCTCCCTCACTGACACTCAGCCCCTCCCTCTCTCCCGGCCCCTCCCTCACTGACACACAGCCCCTCCCACTCTCCCGGCCCCTCCCTCACTGACACACAGCCCCTCCCTGACTGACACACAGCCCCTCCCTGACTGACACACAGTCCTGTTGTGTTTTCGTGAACGTTGTGTTGTCGGTGTGATGTAAGGTGGATGTTCTAAGTGGCTCTGGCGAGTGAATGGCCTTTACACCGGTGGGTAACTGAACAATTTGGGGTCGTGACGCTGGTTCCCTGTGAGCTAATTTTCCCTCGGTGTGTTTCAGGAAATCCCTGTCCTGATTGAGGAGGATCGGGCATTAATGAGGCAGGTCCTGCAGGATACCAGGCTGATTGGCCTTCAACAGGAAGGAGCCGCCATCTTGGTCAAGCTGAGGAGAGAGAGCGCCATCATCTGCGGCTCGGAGGATTACGCGTGAGTTGCTCGGTGGGGCTGAGGCTCGGTCTCGGGTGTTTCCGCTTTGAAGTATTCGTGGAGCGCCGAAACCTCCCTTCGGCCCATCGAATGTGTCCTGACCTGACGACCCCCAGCTTCCCGCACCTGTCTCATATCCTTCACTGTCGCGTTTGAAGGGCTCGTCCCCAACGTTTCGCAAGATTTCCAGCCTCCATGACCTCCAGTGTGTTCCAGATTCCTGCCATCCGCTGAGTGACAAAAATCCCTTTTGTTTCAACTCATTCGTTTTTGGACATCGCTGGCTGACCCCTATTTAGTGCCCGTCCCGAGTTGCTCTTGACAAGGCGGCGGTGCGCGGCCTACTTGATCCACCTGTAATCCACCCTGCTCTGGGGAGACCCACAGTGTCCCTCAGGGAAGACTTTGGCGCAGTGACACTCATGGAACGGCCAATACATTTCCGAGCCGGGTCGGTGAACAGCTCAGAGGGGATCTTGCGGGGGCTGCTGTGCCCCGTGTATCTGCTTCCCCCTTCCTCGTCCTTCTAGATGGTCGAGGGGTGTGGGGGGGGTGGGTTTGGGAAGGTGATGTCTGAGGAGCCCCTCGGTGAGGTTCTGCAGTGGGTCTTGTAGACTGAGCGTCGGGGGGTGGAGGGAGGGAGCGGGGGGAGGTTGTTTGTGGGGGTAGGGCCAATCGAGCTGGCTGCTTTTCCAAATCCTCTCTGAATCTCCTGACCCTTACCCTGCCCTCTCATGACTAACCCCTCACCCAAGGGGAACAACTGCTCTGTCGTCACCCTGTCTTAATAGTATACACTTCCAGGGTATATAATTGCTTGAGTTCTTCGTGTACAGTGATCCCTTCTGACCAGGGCTCAACTCGAGGGGTTTAGAAAGGGTACAGCAGGTAGTGAAGAAGGCTAATAGCATGCTGGTCTTCATAACAAGAGGGATTGAGTATAGAAGCAAAGAGGTGCTTCTGCAGCTGTACAGGGCCCTGGTGAGACCACGCCTGGAGTACTGTGTGCAGTTCTGGTCTCTAAATTTGAGGAAAGACATTCTGGCTATTGAGGGAGTGCAGCGTAGGTTCATGAGGTCAATTCCTGGATTGGTGGGATTACCTTACACTGAAAGACTGGAGCGTCTGGGCTTGTATACCCTTGAGTTTAGAAGACTGAGAGGGGATCTGATTGAGACATATAAGATTATGAAAGAATTGGACACTCTGGAGGCAGGAAACATATTTCCGCTGATGGGTGAGTGCCGAACCAGAGGACACAGCTTAAAAATACGGGGTAGACCATTTAGGACAGAGATGAGGAGGAACTTCTTCACCCAGAGAGTGGTGGCTGTGTGGAATGCTCTGCCCCAGAGGGCAGTGGAGGCCCAGTCTCTGGATTCATTTAAGAAAGAGTTGGACAGAGCTATCGAGGAAAGTGGAATCAAGGGTTACGGAGATAAGGCAGGAAGCGGTTACTGATTAGGAATGATCAGCCATGATCTCATTGAATGGTGGTGCAGGCTGGAAGGGCAGAATGGCCTACTCCTGCACCTCTTGTCTATTGTCATTGTGTGACATTGTGTCACCACTGGAGGCCAAGGCCAGTGGGCACCTTGAGTTTTGTCCACATTGGGAGCACCAGCAGAAAGGCTGTGCCCCATGCCTTCGCTAAATTCTGGGTGGGACGCCACTCGGGCCTTGCCTGGTAACCGGGAGGACATGAGGGCCCCCCCAGGAGATTTACTGGCCTGGTCCTGGCAATGAGGGTGGGTTCTGAGAAATTTTGAGGCTGTTCCCGTCAGACGCTGAGGGAGGTTGATGGCAGGCCTGACCGAGGTGAGCAAAATGGGCGACATGCTCAGGTCAGCTGGACCAGGAGGCACTGTCCCAGCAGGGTTCACGAGAGGTTTTCCAGGATGTGGCCAGGAAGGTTTTCGTGAGCAAGAAAAAGGTTGAGGGGTGACTTAATAGAGACATACAAGAGAGTCAGAGAGATGGACAGCACGGAAACAGACCCTTCGGTCCAACCCGTCCATGCCGTCCCAGATATCCCAACCCAATCTAGTCCCACCTGTCAGCACCCGGCCCATATCCCTCCAAACCCTTACTGTTCATGTCCCCATCCACCTTTTAAATGCTGTCATTGTACCAGCCCCCACCACTTCCTCTGGCAGCTCATTCCACACACGTACCACCCTCTGGGTGAGAAACGTTGCCCCTTAGTTAAAATACAATGTCCTCTAACTGAAAGGGCTCGGCACTGGATGGTATATGTCAGCTGCTCAGTCTGATGGATGGGTTTAGGTGGGTGGGGGGACAGGAAGCTCCTTGGAATGTCTCCCCAGTGTGGGCCTGGTGTGGGGCCTGGTGTGGGGACTGTGTGGGGCCTGGTGTGGGGACAGTGTGGGCCTGGTGTGGGGCCTGGTGTGGGGCCTGGTGTGGGGACAGTGTGGGCCTGGTGTGGGGCC
Source organism: Hemiscyllium ocellatum (assembly GCF_020745735.1). Lineage (NCBI taxonomy): Eukaryota > Metazoa > Chordata > Chondrichthyes > Orectolobiformes > Hemiscylliidae > Hemiscyllium > Hemiscyllium ocellatum. Next base: position 1,663,611 of record NW_026867476.1, read on the forward strand.
TGGTGTGGGGCCTGGTGTGGGGCCTGGTGTGGGGACAGTGTGGGGCCTGTGTGGGGACGGTGTGGGAACTGTGTGGGCCTGGTGTGGGGACTGTGTGGGCCTGGTGTGGGGACTGTGTGGGCCTGGTGTGGGGACGGTGTGGGGCCTGTGTGGGGACTGTGTGGGCCTGGTGTGGGGACAGTGTGGGCCTGGTGTGGGGACGGTGTGGGGCCTGTGTGGGGACAGTGTGGGCCTGGTGTGGGGACGGTGTGGGGCCTGTGTGGGGACGGTGTGGGAACTGTGTGGGCCTGGTGTGGGGACTGTGTGGGCCTGGTGTGGGGACTGTGTGGGCCTGGTGTGGGGACGGTGTGGGGCCTGTGTGGGGACTGTGTGGGCCTGGTGTGGGGACAGTGTGGGGCCTGGTGTGGGGACAGTGTGGGCCTGGTATGGGGACTGTGTGGGGCCTGGTGTGGGGCCTGGTGTGGGGACTGTGTGGGGACAGTGTGGGCCTGGTGTGGGGACTGTGTGGGGCCTGGTGTGGGGACAGTGTGGGCCTGGTATGGGGACTGTGTGGGGCCTGGTGTGGGGACAGTGTGGGGCCTGGTGTGGGGACTGTGTGGGGACTGTGTGGGCCTGGTGTGGGGAAGTGTGGGGCCTGTGTGGGCCTGGTGTGGGGACTGTGTGGGGACAGTGTGGGCCTGGTGTGGGGACAGTGTGGGGCCTGTGTGGGCCTGGTGTGGGGACAGTGTGGGGCCTGTGTGGGCCTGGTGTGGGGCCTGTGTGGGCCTGGTGTGGGGACAGTGTGGGGCCTGTGTGGGCCTGGTGTGGGGACTGTGTGGGGCTGGTGTGGGGCCTGGTGTGGGGACTGTGTGGGGACAGTGTGGGCCTGGTGTGGGGACTGTGTGGGGCCTGGTGTGGGGACAGTGTGGGGCCTGGTGTGGGGACTGTGTGGGCCTGGTGTGGGGACTGTGTGGGGCCTGGTGTGGGGACAGTGTGGGGACAGTGTGAGGCCTGGTGTGGGGACAGTGTGGGGCCTGGTGTGGGGACAGTGTGGGCCTGGTGTGGGGACTGTGTGGGGCTGGTGTGGGGACGGTGTGGGGCCTGTGTGGGGACTGTGTGGGGCCCGGAGTGGGGACAGTGTGGGGACAGTGTGGGCCTGGTGTGGGGACTGTGTGAGCCTGGTGTGGGGACTGTGTGGGGCCTGGTGTGGGGCCTGGTGTGGGGCCTGGTGTGGGGACTGTGTGGGCCTGGTGTGGGGACTGTGTGGGGCCTGGTGTGGGGACAGTGTGGGGACAGTGTGGGGCCTGGTGTGGGGACAGTGTGGGGCCTGGTGTGGGGACAGTGTGGGCCTGGTGTGGGGCCTGGTGTGGGGACTGTGTGGGGCCTGGTGTGGGGCCAGTGTGGGGCCTGGTGTGGGGCCTGGTGTGGGGCCTGGTGTGGGGCCTGTGTGGGGCCTGGTGTGGGGCCAGTGTGGGGCCTGGTGTGGGGCCTGGTGTGGGGCCTGGTGTGGGGCCTGGTGTGGGGCCTGTGTGGGGACAGTGTGGGCCTGGTGTGGGGCCTGGTGTGGGGCCTGGTGTGGGGTCTGGTGTGGGGCCTGGTGTGGGGACAGTGTGGGGCCTAGTGTGGGGCCTAGTGTGGGGCCTGGTGTGGGGACAGTGTGGGGCCTGGTGTGGGGACAGTGTGGGCCTGGTGTGGGGACTGTGTGGGCCTGGTGTGGGGCCTGGTGTGGGGACGGTGTGGGGACTGTGTGGGCCTGGTGTGGGGACGGTGTGGGGCCTGTGTGGGGACAGTGTGGGGCCTGGTGTGGGGACAGTGTGGGCCTGGTATGGGGACTGTGTGGGGCCTGGTGTGGGGACAGTGTGGGGCCTGGTGTGGGGACTGTGTGGGGACTGTGTGGGCCTGGTGTGGGGACTGTGTGGGCCTGGTGTGGGGAAGTGTGGGGCCTGTGTGGGCCTGGTGTGGGGACAGTGTGGGGCCTGGTGTGGGGACTGTGTGGGGCCTGGTGTGGGGACTGTGTGGGGCCTGGTGTGGGGACAGTGTGGGGACAGTGTGGGGCCTGGTGTGGGGACAGTGTGGGGCTGGTGTGGGGCCTGGTGTGGGGACTGTGTGGGGACAGTGTGGGGCCTGGTGTGGGGACAGTGTGGGGCCTGGTGTGGGGACAGTGTGGGGCCTGGTGTGGGGACTGTGTGGGGCCTGGTGTGGGGACAGTGTGGGGACAGTGTGGGGCCTGGTGTGGGGACAGTGTGGGCCTGGTGTGGGGCCTGGTGTGGGGACTGTGTGGGGCCTGGTGTGGGGCCTGGTGTGGGGCCTGTGTGGGGACAGTGTGGGCCTGGTGTGGGGCCTGGTGTGGGGCCTGGTGTGGGGACTGTGTGGGGACTGTGTGGGGCCTGGTGTGGGGACTGTGTGGGCCTGGTGTGGGGACAGTGTGGGCCTGGTGTGGGGACAGTGTGGGCCTGGTGTGGGGATTGTGTGGGGCCTGGTGTGGGGACTGTGTGGGGACAGTGTGGGCCTGGTGTGGGGACAGTGTGGGGCCTGGTGTGGGGACTGTGTGGGGCCTGGTGTGGGGACAGTGTGGGGACAGTGTGGGGCCTGGTGTGGGGACAGTGTGGGGCTGGTGTGGGGCCTGGTGTGGGGACTGTGTGGGGACAGTGTGGGGCCTGGTGTGGGGACAGTGTGGGGCCTGGTGTGGGGACTGTGTGGGGCCTGGTGTGGGGACTGTGTGGGGCCTGGTGTGGGGACAGTGTGGGGACAGTGTGGGGCCTGGTGTGGGGACAGTGTGGGGCTGGTGTGGGGCCTGGTGTGGGGACTGTGTGGGGACAGTGTGGGGCCTGGTGTGGGGACAGTGTGGGGCCTGGTGTGGGGACAGTGTGGGGCCTGGTGTGGGGACTGTGTGGGGCGTGGTGTGGGGACAGTGTGGGGACAGTGTGGGGCCTGGTGTGGGGACAGTGTGGGCCTGGTGTGGGGCCTGGTGTGGGGACTGTGTGGGGCCTGGTGTGGGGCCTGGTGTGGGGCCTGTGTGGGGACAGTGTGGGCCTGGTGTGGGGCCTGGTGTGGGGCCTGGTGTGGGGCCTGGTGTGGGGTCTGGTGTGGGGACAGTGTGGGGACAGTGTGGGGCCTAGTGTGGGGCCTGGTGTGGGGAAGTGTGGGCCTGGTGTGGGGACTGTGTGGGGACTGTGTGGGGCCTGGTGTGGGGACTGTGTGGGCCTGGTGTGGGGACAGTGTGGGCCTGGTGTGGGGATTGTGTGGGGCCTGGTGTGGGGACTGTGTGGGGCCTGGTGTGGGGCCTGGTGTGGGCCTGGTGTGGGGATTGTGTGGGGCCTGGTGTGGGGACTGTGTGGGGCCTGGTGTGGGGCCTGGTGTGGGCCTGGTGTGGGGATTGTGTGGGGACTGTGTGGGCCTGGTGTGGGGACTGTGTGGGGCCTGGTGTGGGGACAGTGTGGGGCCTGGTGTGGGGACTGTGTGGGGCCTGGTTTGGGGACTGTGTGGGGCCTGGTGTGGGGACTGTGTGGGGCCTGGTGTGGGGACAGTGTGGGGACAGTGTGGGGCCTGGTGTGGGGACAGTGTGGGGCCTGGTGTGGGGACAGTGTGGGGCCTGGTGTGGGGACTGTGTGGGGCCTGGTGTGGGGACTGTGTGGGGACTGTGTGGGGCCTGGTGTGGGGACAGTGTGGGGCCTGGTGTGGGGACAGTGTGGGCCTGGTGTGGGGCCTGGTGTGGGGACAGTGTGGGCCTGGTGTGGGGCCTGGTGTGGGGCCTGGTGTGGGGACAGTGTGGGGCCTGGTGTGGGGACTGTGTGGGCCTGGTGTGGGGCCTGGTGTGGGGACAGTGTGGGGCCTGGTGTGGGGACAGTGTGGGGCCTGTGTGGGCCTGGTGTGGGGACTGTGTGGGCCTGGTGTGGGGACAGTGTGGGCCTGGTGTGGGGACTGTGTGGGGCTGGTGTGGGGACGGTGTGGGGCCTGTGTGGGGACTGTGTGGGGCCCGGAGTGGGGACAGTGTGGGGACAGTGTGGGCCTGGTGTGGGGACTGTGTGGGGCCTGGTGTGGGGCCTGGTGTGGGGCCTGGTGTGGGGACTGTGTGGGCCTGGTGTGGGGACAGTGTGGGGCCTGGTGTGGGGACAGTGTGGGGCCTGGTGTGGGGACAGTGTGGGCCTGGTGTGGGGCCTGGTGTGGGGACTGTGTGGGGCCTGGTGTGGGGCCAGTGTGGGGCCTGGTGTGGGGCCTGGTGTGGGGCCTGTGTGGGGACAGTGTGGGCCTGGTGTGGGGCCTGGTGTGGGGCCTGGTGTGGGGACAGTGTGGGGACTGTGTGGGGCCTAGTGTGGGGCCTAGTGTGGGGCCTGGTGTGGGGACAGTGTGGGGCCTGGTGTGGGGACAGTGTGGGCCTGGTGTGGGGACAGTGTGGGCCTGGTGTGGGGACTGTGTGGGGCCTGGTGTGGGGACTGTGTGGGGCCTGGTGTGGGGACAGTGTGGGGCCTGGTGTGGGGCCTGGTGTGGGGACTGTGTGGGGCCTGTGTGGGCCTGGTGTGGGGACAGTGTGGGGCCTGTGTGGGCCTGGTGTGGGGACTGTGTGGGCCTGGTGTGGGGACAGTGTGGGCCTGGTGTGGGGACTGTGTGGGGCTGGTGTGGGGCCTGGTGTGGGGACTGTGTGGGCCTGGTGTGGGGACTGTGTGGGGCCTGGTGTGGGGACAGTGTGGGGACAGTGTGGGGCCTGGTGTGGGGACAGTGTGGGGCCTGGTGTGGGGACTGTGTGGGGCCTGGTGTGGGGACAGTGTGGGGCCTGGTGTGGGGACAGTGTGGGGCTGGTGTGGGGCCTGGTGTGGGGACTGTGTGGGGACAGTGTGGGGCCTGGTGTGGGGACAGTGTGGGGCCTGGTGTGGGGACTGTGTGGGGCCTGGTGTGGGGACAGTGTGGGGACAGTGTGGGGCCTGGTGTGGGGACAGTGTGGGGCTGGTGTGGGGCCTGGTGTGGGGACTGTGTGGGGACAGTGTGGGGCCTGGTGTGGGGACAGTGTGGGGCCTGGTGTGGGGACAGTGTGGGTCCTGGTGTGGGGACTGTGTGGGGCCTGGTGTGGGGACAGTGTGGGGACAGTGTGGGGCCTGGTGTGGGGACAGTGTGGGCCTGGTGTGGGGCCTGGTGTGGGGACTGTGTGGGGCCAGTGTGGGGCCTGGTGTGGGGCCTGTGTGGGGACAGTGTGGGCCTGGTGTGGGGCCTGGTGTGGGGTCTGTGTGGGGCCTGGTGTGGGGACAGTGTGGGGCCTGGTGTGGGGACTGTGTGGGCCTGGTGTGGGGACTGTGTGGGGCCTGGTTTGGGGACTGTGTGGGGCCTGGTGTGGGGACAGTGTGGGGCCTGGTGTGGGGCCTGGTGTGGGCCTGGTGTGGGGATTGTGTGGGGACTGTGTGGGCCTGGTGTGGGGACTGTGTGGGGCCTGGTGTGGGGACAGTGTGGGGCCTGGTGTGGGGACTGTGTGGGCCTGGTGTGGGGACTGTGTGGGGCCTGGTGTGGGGACTGTGTGGGGCCTGGTGTGGGGACAGTGTGGGGACAGTGTGGGGCCTGGTGTGGGGACAGTGTGGGGCCTGGTGTGGGGACAGTGTGGGGCCTGGTGTGGGGACTGTGTGGGCCTGGTGTGGGGACTGTGTGGGGACTGTGTGGGGCCTGGTGTGGGGACAGTGTGGGGCCTGGTGTGGGGACAGTGTGGGCCTGGTGTGGGGCCTGGTGTGGGGACTGTGTGGGGCCTGGTGTGGGGACAGTGTGGGCCTGGTGTGGGGCCTGGTGTGGGGACAGTGTGGGCCTGGTGTGGGGCCTGGTGTGGGGACAGTGTGGGGCCTGGTGTGGGGCCTGGTGTGGGGACAGTGTGGGGCCTGGTGTGGGGACAGTGTGGGCCTGGTGTGGGGACTGTGTGGGCCTGGTGTGGGGACTGTGTGGGGCCTGGTGTGGGGACAGTGTGGGGACAGTGTGAGGCCTGGTGTGGGGACAGTGTGGGGCCTGGTGTGGGGACAGTGTGGGCCTGGTGTGGGGACAGTGTGGGGCCTGGTGTGGGGCCTGGTGTGGGGCCTGGTGTGGGGCCTGGTGTGGGGACAGTGTGGGGACAGTGTGGGGCCTAGTGTGGGGCCTGGTGTGGGGACAGTGTGGGGCCTGGTGTGGGGACAGTGTGGGCCTGGTGTGGGGACAGTGTGGGCCTGGTGTGGGGCCTGGTGTGGGGACAGTGTGGGGACAGTGTGGGGCCTGGTGTGGGGACAGTGTGGGCCTGGTGTGGGGACAGTGTGGGGACTGTGTGGGCCTGGTGTGGGGACAGTGTGGGCCTGGTGTGGGGACGGTGTGGGGCCTGTGTGGGGACGGTGTGGGAACTGTGTGGGCCTGGTGTGGGGACTGTGTGGGCCTGGTGTGGGGACTGTGTGGGCCTGGTGTGGGGCCTGTGTGGGGACTGTGTGGGCCTGGTGTGGGGACAGTGTGGGGCCTGGTGTGGGGACAGTGTGGGCCTGGTATGGGGACTGTGTGGGGCCTGGTGTGGGGACTGTGTGGGGACAGTGTGGGCCTGGTGTGGGGACTGTGTGGGGCCTGGTGTGGGGACAGTGTGGGCCTGGTATGGGGACTGTGTGGGGCCTGGTGTGGGGACAGTGTGAGGCCTGGTGTGGGGACTGTGTGGGGACTGTGTGGGCCTGGTGTGGGGACTGTGTGGGCCTGGTGTGGGGAAGTGTGGGGCCTGTGTGGGCCTGGTGTGGGGACTGTGTGGGGACAGTGTGGGCCTGGTGTGGGGACTGTGTGGGGCCTGGTGTGGGGACTGTGTGGGGCCTGGTGTGGGGACAGTGTGGGGCCTGGTGTGGGGCCTGGTGTGGGGACTGTGTGGGGCCTGTGTGGGCCTGGTGTGGGGACAGTGTGGGGCCTGTGTGGGCCTGGTGTGGGGACTGTGTGGGCCTGGTGTGGGGACAGTGTGGGCCTGGTGTGGGGACTGTGTGGGGCTGGTGTGGGGACGGTGTGGGGCCTGTGTGGGGACTGTGTGGGGCCCGGAGTGGGGACAGTGTGGGGACAGTGTGGGCCTGGTGTGGGGACTGTGTGAGCCTGGTGTGGGGACTGTGTGGGGCCTGGTGTGGGGCCTGGTGTGGGGCCTGGTGTGGGGACTGTGTGGGCCTGGTGTGGGGACTGTGTGGGGCCTGGTGTGGGGACAGTGTGGGGACAGTGTGGGGCCTGGTGTGGGGACAGTGTGGGGCCTGGTGTGGGGACAGTGTGGGCCTGGTGTGGGGCCTGGTGTGGGGACTGTGTGGGGCCTGGTGTGGGGCCAGTGTGGGGCCTGGTGTGGGGCCTGGTGTGGGGCCTGGTGTGGGGCCTGTGTGGGGACAGTGTGGGCCTGGTGTGGGGCCTGGTGTGGGGCCTGGTGTGGGGCCTGGTGTGGGGCCTGGTGTGGGGACAGTGTGGGGCCTAGTGTGGGGCCTAGTGTGGGGCCTGGTGTGGGGACAGTGTGGGGCCTGGTGTGGGGACAGTGTGGGCCTGGTGTGGGGACAGTGTGGGCCTGGTGTGGGGACTGTGTGGGCCTGGTGTGGGGCCTCTGTGGGGCCTGGTGTGGGGCCTGGTGTGGGGACGGTGTGGGAACTGTGTGGGCCTGGTGTGGGGACTGTGTGGGCCTGGTGTGGGGACTGTGTGGGCCTGGTGTGGGGACGGTGTGGGGCCTGTGTGGGGACAGTGTGGGGCCTGGTGTGGGGACAGTGTGGGCCTGGTATGGGGACTGTGTGGGGCCTGGTGTGGGGACAGTGTGGGGCCTGGTGTGGGGACTGTGTGGGGACTGTGTGGGCCTGGTGTGGGGACTGTGTGGGCCTGGTGTGGGGAAGTGTGGGGCCTGTGTGGGCCTGGTGTGGGGACTGTGTGGGGACAGTGTGGGCCTGGTGTGGGGACTGTGTGGGGCCTGGTGTGGGGACTGTGTGGGGCCTGGTGTGGGGACAGTGTGGGGCCTGTGTGGGGCCTGGTGTGGGGACTGTGTGGGCCTGGTGTGGGGATAGTGTGGGCCTGGTGTGGGGACTGTGTGGGGCTGGTGTGGGGACGGTGTGGGGCCTGTGTGGGGACTGTGTGGGGCCCGGAGTGGGGACAGTGTGGGGACAGTGTGGGCCTGGTGTGGGGACTGTGTGAGCCTGGTGTGGGGACTGTGTGGGGCCTGGTGTGGGGCCTGGTGTGGGGACTGTGTGGGCCTGGTGTGGGGACTGTGTGGGGCCTGGTGTGGGGACTGTGTGGGGACAGTGTGGGGCCTGGTGTGGGGACAGTGTGGGGCCGGGTGTGGGGACTGTGTGGGGCCTGGTGTGGGGACAGTGTGGGGACAGTGTGGGGCCTGGTGTGGGGACAGTGTGGGGCTGGTGTGGGGCCTGGTGTGGGGACTGTGTGGGGACAGTGTGGGGCCTGGTGTGGGGACAGTGTGGGGCCTGGTGTGGGGACAGTGTGGGGCCTGGTGTGGGGACTGTGTGGGGCCTGGTGTGGGGACAGTGTGGGGACAGTGTGGGGCCTGGTGTGGGGACAGTGTGGGCCTGGTGTGGGGCCTGGTGTGGGGACTGTGTGGGGCCTGGTGTGGGGCCAGTGTGGGGCCTGGTGTGGGGCCTGGTGTGGGGCCTGTGTGGGGACAGTGTGGGCCTGGTGTGGGGCCTGGTGTGGGGCCTGGTGTGGGGCCTGGTGTGGGGTCTGGTGTGGGGACAGTGTGGGGACAGTGTGGGGCCTAGTGTGGGGCCTGGTGTGGGGAAGTGTGGGCCTGGTGTGGGGACTGTGTGGGGACTGTGTGGGGCCTGGTGTGGGGACTGTGTGGGCCTGGTGTGGGGACAGTGTGGGCCTGGTGTGGGGATTGTGTGGGGCCTGGTGTGGGGACTGTGTGGGGCCTGGTGTGGGGACAGTGTGGGGCCTGGTGTGGGGACAGTGTGGGGCCTGGTGTGGGGACTGTGTGGGGCCTGGTGTGGGGACAGTGTGGGGACAGTGTGGGGCCTGGTGTGGGGACAGTGTGGGCCTGGTGTGGGGCCTGGTGTGGGGACTGTGTGGGGCCTGGTGTGGGGCCAGTGTGGGGCCTGGTGTGGGGCCTGGTGTGGGGCCTGGTGTGGGGCCTGTGTGGGGACAGTGTGGGCCTGGTGTGGGGCCTGGTGTGGGGTCTGGTGTGGGGACAGTGTGGGGACTGTGTGGGGCCTGGTGTGGGGACAGTGTGGGCCTGGTGTGGGGCCTGGTGTGGGGACTGTGTGGGGACTGTGTGGGGACAGTGTGGGCCTGGTGTGGGGACAGTGTGGGGCCTGGTGTGGGGACAGTGTGGGCCTGGTGTGGGGACAGTGTGGGCCTGGTGTGGGGACAGTGTGGGCCTGGTGTGGGGACAGTGTGGGCCTGGTGTGGGGACAGTGTGGGCCTGGTGTGGGGCCTGGTGTGGGGACTGTGTGGGGCCTGGTGTGGGGACTGTGTGGGCCTGGTGTGGGGACAGTGTGGGCCTGGTGTGGGGCCTGGTGTGGGGACTGTGTGGGGACTGTGTGGGGACAGTGTGGGGCCTGGTGTGGGGACAGTGTGGGCCTGGTGTGGGCCTGGTGTTGGTCTCTGGACCCCAGCCAACCTGTTTGACCCTCAGCTGCGATCGGGGGGACCGGGTAGTTAAATCTGATGACGGAGTGGATGTATAATCCTCCCTGCCCCCTTCCCCTGCTCCGTTTTCTCCCGTGTCTGACCTCCTCTCTGTGCCGTGCGTTCTCTCTGTGCCGTGACGGGGAGGCGGTGGAGCGTTTGGGGTTTGGGGCGAGCTGACGCCAGGGGCGGTGGTGGGCCAGGCCCCGACCTGAATCATTCTGACTTGCCAGCAGGCCTGACCTGGAGCTGACCTGCGCACTGTACGACCAGCTCGATGAGGAGCTGCACCGTCTGGTCCAGGTGTCGAACCGTCGGCAGAGGGACCTGGAGAAGCTGGCCTGCTTCTGGCGCTTTGAGCAGCAGTATCGCCAGGTAACGTCCCGGGCGGGATGGGGGGTGGGAGGGGAAGGTGGGCTTGGGGCGTGTTCGGCCGGCCCTCTCTCCCTCCTGGAAGGGGATGTGATGCACTCGGCAGGTTGTAGAGTTTAGCACATCCTGATGGAGTTGAACACACAAAACTAACACCGTCTCTCTCTCTCTCTCTCTCTCACACACACACACACACACACACACACACACACACACACACACACACACACACACACACACACAGTCACTCTCTCTCTCACACACACACTGTCCCTCTCTCTCTCACACACACACTGTCTCTCTCTCTCACACACACACACTGTCCCTCTCTCTCTCTCTCTCTCTCTCACACACACACACACACACACACGCACACACACACACACACACACACACACACACACACACACACTGTCCCTCTCTCTCTCACACACACACTGTCCCTCTCGCTCACACACACGCACACACACACACTGTCCCTCTCTCTCTCACACACACACACACACAGTCCCTCTCTCTCTCTCACACACACTGTCCCTCTCTCTCACACACACACACTGTCCCTCTCTCTCTCTCTCACACACACACTGTCCCTCTCTCTCTCACACACACACTGTCCCTCGCTCTCACACACACACACACACTGTCCCTCTCTCTCACACACACACACTGTCCCTCTCTCACACACACACTGTCCCTCTCTCTCACACACACACTGTCCCTCTCTCTCTCACACACACACACACACTGTCCCTCTCTCTCACACACACACTGTCCCTCTCTCTCTCACACACACACACACACTGTCCCTCTCTCTCACACACACACTGTCCCTCTCTCTCTCACACACACACTGTCCCTCTCTCTCACACACACACACACTGTCCCTCTCTCTCACACACACACACTGTCCCTCTCTCTCTCTCTCACACACACACTGTCCCTCTCTCTCTCACACACACACTGTCCCTCTCTCTCTCACACACACACACTGTCCCTCTCGCTCACACACACACACACTGTCCCTCTCTCTCTCACACACACACACTGTCCCCCTCTCTCTCTCTCACACACACACTGTCCCTCTCTCTCACACACACACTGTCCCTCTCTCTCACACACACACACACTGTCCCTCTCTCTCACACACACGCACTGTCCCTCTCTCTCTCACACACACTGTCCCTCTCTCACACACACACACTCTGTCCCTCTCTCTCACACACACGCACTGTCCCTCTCTCTCTCTCTCACACACACTGTCCCTCTCTCTCACACACACACTGTCCCTCTCTCTCTCACACGCACACACACTGTCCCTCTCTCTCACACACACACACACTGTCCCCCTCTCTCTCTCACACACACACACACACACACACACACACACACACACACACACACACACACACACACACACACACACACAGTCCCTCTCTCTCTCACACACACACACTGTCCCTCTCTCTCTCACACACACACTGTCCCTCTCTCTCTCACACACACACACACTGTCCCTCTCTCTCTCTCTCACACACACACACTGTCCCTCTCTCTCTCACACAAACACACTGTCCCTCTCTCTCTCACACACACACTGTCCCTCTCTCTCTCTCACACACTGTCCCTCTCTCTCACACACACACTGTCCCTCTCTCTCTCTCACACACTGTCCCTCTCTCTCTCTCACACACACACTGTTCCTCTCTCACACACATACACACACAGTCCCTCTCTCTCTCACACACACACTGTCTCTCTCTCTCTCACACACACACAGTCCCTCTCTCTCTCACACACACACACTGTCCCTCTCTCTCTCACACACACACTGTCCCTCTCTCTCTCACGCACACACACTGTCCCTCTCGCTCACACACACACTGTCCCTCTCTCTCTCACGCACACACACTGTCCCTCTCGCTCACACACACACACACACACACACTGTCCCTCTCTCTCTCACACACACACTGTCCCTATCTCTCACACACACACTGTCCCTCTCTCTCTCTCTCACACACTGTCCCTCTCTCTCACACACACACTGTACCTCTCCCTCTCTCTCACACACACACTGTCCCTCTCTCTCTCACACACACACTGTCCCTCTCTCTCTCTATCACACACTGTCCCTCTCTCTCACACACACACTGTCCCTCTCTCTCTCTCTCACACACACTGTCCCTCTCTCTCACACACACACTGTCCCTCTCCCTCTCTCTCACACACACACTGTCCCTCTCTCTCACTCACACACACTGTCCCTCTCTCTCTCACACACACACACTGTCCCTCTCGCTCACACACACACACTGTCCCTCTCTCTCTCACACACACACACTGTCCCTCTCTCTCTCACACACACACACACACTGTCCCTCTCTCTCACTCACACACACTGTCCCTCTCTCTCTCACACACACACACTGTCCCTCTCGCTCACACACACACACTGTCCCTCTCTCTCTCACACACACACACTGTCCCTCTCTCTCTCACACACACACACACACTGTCCCTCTCTCTCACACACACACTGTCCCTCTCTCTCTCTCTCACACACACACACTGTCCCTCTCTCTCTCACACACACACACACACTGTCCCTCTCTCTCACACACACACTGTCCCTCTCTCTCACACACACAGGTACGTGTACACATCCATATAAACACCCACACACCCAAACTACATTAGAGACGTGTGTGTATCCATCCACATGTTCATACGAACGCACAGATCAGGAGCAGGAGGGCACCACTTTGCCTCTCGAGACTGCTGCCTGTGATTGGATCGTTGCTGACCTGATGACTCCCCGTGCCCACCTGTCCCTGGTCATCTTTCTCCCTACCCTTTGGCTTATCACAAAGCTGCCCTAAAAAAACTCCCAACGTCCTGCCTTTGAAGGCTGACTATTCCAGAGATTCATGCCTCACTTGTGATTCTCCCCATCTCTGCCTCAGTTGTGAACGGCCAGACCTCGGCCGAGAGGAAACGTCCCGTCGGTGTGAGTCCCCCAGCTGCCCTGTGAGACGTCCCACCCCAGTCTGGGCACGGGCCTGGGAAGCCGTCGCCTCGTGACCCTCCACCATTAACCTCGACCTCAGTCAGCCCCGTTTGTGTTTGCGTCCTGGTGACTTTCTCTGACCTTTCCCCTCCGGCCCCCCCGCAGGTGAATGAGTGGCTGAGAGAGGTGGGGCGGCCACAGTTGGACAGCTGTGAGAGAGCCGGTGGCTCCCTGGCCACGCTCTGCAAGAGGCAGCGGGACGTCCAAGCCCTGAACCGTGCGGCCCTGGTAAGTGAGCGAAAGGGGAAGGGGGTCCGTCGGTGCGAATCCCTCAGATGAGGGCGGCCTTCTTTGTTACACCCCCCCCGGCACATTCCCGCCATGACCAATCGGATTAGGATTTAATGGGGTCACCAAGCCAACACGCTGTGAGGTGTGGTCCTTCCATTCCTGGATGGGAGGTGGGCAGACGGGGGAGGGCCAGTGTGTGCACACACACACATACACACACATCATATACACACACATCATATACACACACTCACACACGCCATATACACACACACCATATACAAACACACACACACCATACACACACACACACCATACACACACACACACACCATACACACACACCATATACACACATCATATACACACACATCATATACACACACTCACACACGCCATATACACACTCACCATATACACACACACCATATACACACACATCATATACAAACACACACACACCACACACACACACCATATACACACACACCATATACAAACACACACACGCCATATACACACACACACCATACACACACTCGCCATATACACACACTCGCCATATACACACACACGCCATATACACACACATCATATACACACACATCATAAACGCACACTCACACACGCCATATACACACTCACCATATACACACACACGCCATATACATACATGCCATACACCATACACACACACACCATATACACACACACATCATAGATACTCATTCACACACGCCATATACACACTCACCATACACACACACATTATATATACACACATCATATACACACACTTCATGTACACACACAGCATATACACACACACAAATCATACAGACACATCATATACACACACACATCATATACACACACAAATCATATACACACACGCCATATACACATACACACACAAATCATACACACATCATACATACACACACCATATACACACACACATCATATACACACACACCATACACACACACACCATACACACACACACCATACACACACACACCATATATACACACGCACCATATACACACGCACCATATACACACGCACCATATACACATACACACATTATATACACATACACACACACCATATACGCACACATCATATATACACACTCACATCACATACACACACTCACACATCATATACACACACACCATATACACACACATCAACATATCATATACACACACACACCATATACACACATTATATACACACACACATCATATACACACACCCTTCCTATACACGCACTTCATGTACACACACAGCATGTACACACACAGCATATGCACACATACACAAATTATACACACACATCATATACACACGCACCATACACACACACACACACAAATCATATACACACACCATATACACACACACCATATGCACACACCATATACACACGCACCATATACACACGCACCATAGACACACTATATATACACACACATCGTATACACACATACCATATATACACACACATCATATACACACATACACACATACCATACACGTACACCATATACACTCTAACACACCATATACACTCATACACGCCATATACACACACATCATATACACACAGACAGCATAAACACACACATCATATACACGTACACCATATACACACACACATCATATACACACATTCACACATGCCACATACACACTCACCATATACACACACTCACCGTATACATACACACACTTCATATACACACACACCATACACACATCATATACACACACACATCATATACGCACACACCATAATACACACACACCATATACACACACCCCATATACACAAACACACACACAAATCATGTACACACACATCATGTACACACACATCATACACACACACCATATACACACACATTATATACACACACATCATATACACATACACACACCGTATACGCCCACATCATATACACACACCTCATATACATATACACACACCATACACATCATATACACAGACCATATACACACACACCATATACACACACACCATATATACACACGCACCATATACACACACACAAATCATGTACACACACACACCATACACACACACACCATACACACGCACACACAATACACAGACACACCATATACACACACATTTTCATACACACCATATACACACACCATATACACACACATCATATTCTCTCACACACCATACACACACACACATTATATACACATACACACAGACCATATACACACACACTCACACATCACATACACACACTCACACATCACATACACACACACACACCATATACACACACACCATATACACACACATCATATACACGCACATCATATACACATGCACATCATATACACACGCATATATCATATACACACACATCATATACACACACCATATACACACATATCATATACACACACACCATATACACACACACACCATACACACACACACACACACATCATATACACGCACACACATCATATACACACACACCATATACACACACACACATCATATACAGACACACCATATGCACTCTCACATCAGATACACACATCATATACACACACACACACTTCATATACACACAGTTCATATACACACACACCATTTACACACACACACATCATATACACACACCATGTACACACACACAAATCACACACACACACACCATAAACACACACTCGTCATATATACGTACACACCATATACACACACACATCATATACACTCACAACATACACACACGCTCATTATACACGCACACACACACACCATATGCACACACACCATATACACACACACCATACATACACATACACCATACATGCAGACATCATATATACACACACACATCATATATACACACACACACTTCATATACACACACACATCAAAAACACACACACACACACACACACACACACACACACAGACACACACATGCGCGCACATGGACACATATACCTACACAGGCGCGCGCACACACATCATATACACACGTGCACACACAGAGACACATCATATATACACACATGCACATTTTATATATACACACACACACAGACACGCATCATGTACACACATGGTACACAGGCGCGCACACAATCCTATACACACACACATGCACAGTCACACACAAACACCCACACGTACACCGGCACACACACAGATGTGCGCGCGCGCGCGCACACACACACACACACACACACACACACACTTTCTGTCTTAGCCCTCTCTCAGCGTCCGTGCTGTCCATCTCTGTGTGCCAATGATTGTGGGTGTCAGATTCGGGAGAGTATTTGTGCTGGGCGGGAAGGCGGGGGTGGAGGGGTGAGGAGGGTTGCCATTTTACCGAAAGCGCTGTGGGGACCGAGTGAATGGGGTGTCACTGGGGGCTGCACCTGGGAAGCAACAACCCAATGAGAGGCCGTCACCTCTCCCACCACACCTATCCCCCCGCCCCGCGCTGTACCCTATCCCCCTGACCCGCCTCAGTCCAATTCCCCAAGACAACAGAATCGACGTCCCCGTTCCTGACCCCCACGGGGTCACTCCGGGCGATGCGGACCTGCAGGCGCCCGAACACGGGGCCGAGGGGGTCTGTGCAGAGGTCACTGCTCGGGTGGGAAATAAAATATACTCCACCACACCCCGCTAACCCCAACCCCCAGGAGCCATGTGAACACTCAGTACAGCATTCCCAAAGGGAGGATTCGACGACAATAAGTCAACGTTGTGTCTTTTCTCACCTTCACCCCACCCCCGTCCCACACACCCAATCGGCTGGAACTATCCAGGAATACTGTCCCCAGGGACAGGCTCTCCTGCGGGACATGGCGCACTGGGAGGTGGGCATCTCGCCCCGGCTCCAGGCCTTCGCCAACCGACTCCAGGACCGCAGGTCCCAGCTGGCGGACTTCACCCGGAGAGCCGAGGAATGCCAGCGCGCCATCGACCGGGAGATCCGGCAACACGTGGCGGTAAGGGAACAGCGCGTGGAGAATTCCAGCGGGTTACTGAGGGACAGTGTGAGGGAGCTGGATTAACATCAGTACAGATACAGTCAGTAACATAGGGTGCTGGGGGGGAGAGGGGTTACTGAGGGACAGTGTGAGGGAGCTGGATTAACATCAGTACAGATACAGTCAGTAACACAGGGTGCTGGGGGGGGAGAGGGGTTACTGAGTGACAGTGTGAGGGAGCTGGATTAACATCAGTACAGATACAGTCAGTAACACAGGGTGCTGGGGGGGGAGAGGGGTTACTGAGTGACAGTGTGAGGGAGCTGGATTAACATCAGTACAGATACAGTCAGTAACACAGGGTGCTGGGGGGGAGAGGGGTTACTGAGTGACAGTGTGAGGGAGCTGGATTAACATCAGTACAGATACAGTCAGTAACATAGGGTGCTGGGGGGGAGAGGGGTTACTGAGTGACAGTGTGAGGGAGCTGGATTAACATCAGTACCGATACAGTCAGTAACACAGGGACCTGGGGGGGGGGTGGGGAGAGGGGTTACTGAGTGACAGTGTGAGGGAGCTGGATTAACATCAGTACAGATACAGTCAGAAACATAGGGTGCTGGGGGGGAGAGGGGTTACTGAGTGACAGTGTGAGGGAGCTGGATTAACATCAGTACCGATACAGTCAGTAACACAGGGACCTGGGGGGGGGGGTGGGGAGAGGGGTTACTGAGTGACAGTGTGAGGGAGCTGGATTAACATCAGTACAGATACAGTCAGTAACACAGGGTGCTGGGTGGGAGAGGGGTTACTGAGTGACAGTGTGAGGGAGCTGGATTAACATCAGTACAGATACAGTCAGTAACTCAGGGTGCTGCGGGGGGGAGAGGGGTTACTAAGTGACAGTGTGAGGGAGCTGGGAGGGATAGGGGTTACTGAGTGACTGTGTGAGGGAGCTGGATTAACATCAGTACAGATACAGTCAGTAACACAGGGCGCTGGGGGGGAGAGGGGTTACTGAGTGACAGTGTGAGGGTGCTGGATTAACATCAGTACAGATACAGTCAGTAACACAGGGTGCTGGGGGGGAGAGGGGTTACTGAGTGATAGTGTGAGGGAGCTGGATTAACATCAGTACAGATACAGTCAGTAACACAGGGTGCTGGGTGGGAGAGGGGTTACTGAGTGACAGTGTGAGGGAGCTGGATTAACATCAGTACAGATACAGTCAGTAACTCAGGGTGCTGGGGGGGGAGAGGGGTTACTAAGTGACAGTGTGAGGGAGCTGGGAGGGATAGGGGTTACTGAGTGACTGTGTGAGGGTGCTGGATTAACATCAGTACAGATACAGTCAGTAACACAGGGCGATGGGGGGGAGAGGGGTTACTGAGTGACAGTGTGAGGGTGCTGGATTAACATCAGTACAGATACAGTCAGTAACACAGGGCGCTGGGGGGGGGGAGAGGGGTTACTGAGGGACAGTGTGAGGGAGCTGGATTAACATCAGTACAGATACAGTCAGTAACACAGGACGCTGGGGGGGAGAGGGGTTACTGAGGGACAGTGTGAGGGTGCTGGATTAACATCAGTACAGATACAGTCAGTAACACAGGGCGCTGGGGGGGAGAGGGTTACTGAGTGACAGTGTGAGGGTGCTGGATTAACATCAGTACAGATACAGTCAGTAACACAGGGCGCTGGGGGGGGAGAGGGTTACTGAGGGACAGTGTGAGGGAGCTGGATTAACATCAGTACAGATACAGTCAGTAACACAGGGTGCTGGGGGGGGGGGAGAGGGGTTACTGAGTGACAGTGTGAGGGAGCTGGATTAACATCAGTACAGATACAGTCAGTAACACAGGGCGCTGGGGGGAGAGAGGGGTTACTGAGTGACTGTGTGAGGGAGCTGGATTAACATCAGTACAGATACAGTCAGTAACACAGGGAGCTGGGGGGGGGGAGAGGGGTTACTGAGTGACAGTGTGAGGGAGCTGGATTAACATCAGTACAGATACAGTCAGTAACACATGGTGCTGGGGGGGAGAGGGGTAACTGAGTGACAGTGTGAGGGAGCTGGATTAAAATCAGTAAAGATACAGTCAGTAACACAGGGTGCTGGGGGGGAGAGGGGTTACTGAGGGACAGTGTGAGGGAGCTGGATTAACTTCAGTACAGATACAGTCAGTAACACAGGGCCCTGGGGGGAGAGAGGGGTTACTGAGTGACAGTGTGAGGGAGCTGGGAGGGAGAGGGGTTACTGAGTGACAGTGTGAGGGAGCTGGGGGGGAGAGGGGTTACTGAGTGACAGTGTGAGGGAGCTGGATTAACATCAGTACAGATACAGTCAGTAACACAGGGCGCTGGGGGGGAGAGGGGTTACTGAGTGACAGTGTGAGGGAGCTGGATTAACATCAGTAGAGGGAGCTTTACTCTGTGACTAACCCCGTGCTGTCCCTGTCCCTGTGCGTGTTTGATGGGAGGACAGTGTAGAGGGAGCTTTACTCTGTATCTAACCCGGTGCTGTCCCTGTCCCTGGGATGGGGGGACAGTGTAGAGGGAGCTTTACTCTGTATCTAACCCGGTGCTGTCCCTGTCCCTGGGATGGGGGGACAGTGTAGAGGGAGCTTTACTCTGTATCTAACCCCCTGCTGTCCCCTGTCCCTGGGATGGGGGGACAGTGTAGAGGGAGCTTTACTCTGTATCTAACCCCGTGCTGTCCCTGTCCCTGGGATGGGGGGGACAGTGTAGAGGGAGCTTTACTCTGTATCTAACCCCGTGCTGTCCCTGGGATGGGGGGGACAGTGTAGAGGGAGCTTTACTCTGTATCTAACCCGGTGCTGTCCCTGTCCCTGGGATGGGGGGACAGTGTAGAGGGAGCTTTACTCTGTATCTAACCCCGTGCTGTCCCTGTCCCTGGGATGGGGGGACAGTGTAGAGGGAGCTTTACTCTGTATCTAACCCGGTGCTGTCCCTGTCCCTGGGATGGGGGGGACAGTGTAGAGGGAGCTTTACTCTGTATCTAACCCCCTGCTGTCCCCTGTCCCTGGGATGGGGGGACAGTGTAGAGGGAGCTTTACTCTGTATCTAACCCGTGCTGTCCCTGTCCCTGGGATGGGGGGGACAGTGTAGAGGGAGCTTTACTCTGTATCTAACCCCGTGCTGTCCCTGGGATGGGGGGGACAGTGTAGAGGGAGCTTTACTCTGTATCTAACCCGGTGCTGTCCCTGTCCCTGGGATGGGGGGACAGTGTAGAGGGAGCTTTACTCTGTATCTAACCCCGTGCTGTCCCTGTCCCTGGGATGGGGGGGACAGTGTAGAGGGAGCTTTACTCTGTATCTAACCCCGTGCTGTCCCTGTCCCTGGGATGGGGGGGACAGTGTAGAGGGAGCTTTACTCTGTATCTAACCCCGTGCTGTCCCTGGGATGGTGGGGGACAGTGTAGAGGGAGCTTTACTCTGTATCTAACCCCGTGCTGTCCCTGGGATGGGTGGGGACAGTGTAGAGGGAGCTTTACTCTGTATCTAACCCCGTGCTGTCCCTGTCCCTGGGATGGGGGGACAGTGTAGAGGGAGCTTTACTCTGTATCTAACCCCGTGCTGTCCCTGGGATGGTGGGGGACAGTGTAGAGGGAGCTTTACTCTGTATCTAACCCCGTGCTGTCCCTGGGATGGGTGGGGACAGTGTAGAGGGAGCTTTACTCTGTATCTAACCCCGTGCTGTCCCTGTCCCTGGGATGGGGGGACAGTGTAGAGGGAGCTTTACACTGTATCTAACCCCGTGCTGTCCCTGTCCCTGGGATGGGGGGGACAGTGTAGAGGGAGCTTTACCCTGTATCTAACCCCGTGCTGTCCCTGGGATGGGGGGACAGTGTAGAGGGAGCTTTACTCTGTATCTAACCCGTGCTGTCCCTGTCCCTGTCCCTGGGATGGGGGGACAGTGTAGAGGGAGCTTTACTCTGTATCTAACCCCGTGCTGTCCCTGTCCCTGGGATGGGGGGTCAGTGTAGAGGGAGCTGGGTCTAATTCTGTTTGTCTCTCTCACAGGATGAGAACGGGCCGCCCGACAGCCCCCGCCCCCCGGCAGGCTCTGACGGGACCCCTCGCCAGCTTCCTGGGCCCCGCTATGAGGCTGAGGACCCCCAGATGGGGGAGGCAGACCCCCGGAGGGACCTGGAGGAGGGGGGTCTCGAGGCCGAGGGCTGGCCTGTCCGCACCAGGACCCCCGAGGGAGGGGGGGGGAGCGCCCGGTTCCCACCTCCTCCCCTTCCTGCAGCTCACTCCTGCTCCAGCCCGGACGTGCGTCAGTGCGGCCCTCGCCCCTGGGGTACTCCCCCGCCGCCCCCGGCCCCCCCCGCGCCGCGGCGCCCGCTGAAAAAGACCCGAAGCTTCGACCTGGCGCAGCAGCTGTCTCCCCCGCCCGGCCTGGGGGCAGCAGGAGGAGGAGGAGGGGCCGCCGCGTTCAGCCACCGGGCCCTGAGCGAGCCGGGGGGTACGCGGAGCAGCCGGGGAGGTGCTGGGGTCCTGATCCGGGGCCTGGAGGTCAGCAGCACCGAGCTGGTGGACAGGACCTGCTCGCCCAAGGAGCACGTGATGCTGGCCAGGCCGCGGGCTGTCCAGGCAGACTCCCC
>NW_026867476.1:1685949-1688449 GCF_020745735.1 Hemiscyllium ocellatum
CGACACACACACACACTGTCCCTCTCTCACACACACACACTGTCCCCCTCTCTCACACACACACACTGTCCCCCTCTCTCACACACACACACTCTCCCTCTCTCTCTCACACACACACACTGTCCCTCTCTCACACACACACACTGTCCCCCTCTCTCACACACACACACTGTCCCTCTCTCACACACACACACTGTCCCCCTCTCTCACACACACACACTGTCCCTCTCTCTCTCACACACACACACTGTCCCTCTCTCTTTCACACACACTGTCCCTCTCTCTCTCCCTCACACACACTGTCCCTCTCTCTTTCACACACACACTGTCCCTCTCTCTCTCACACACACACACTGTCCCTCTCTCTCTCACACACACTGTCCCTCTCTCTCTCCCTCACACACACTGTCCCTCTCTCTTTCACACACACACTGTCCCTCTCTCTCTCCCTCACACACACTGTCCCTCTCTCTTTCACACACACACTGTCCCTCTCTCTCTCTCTCTCACACACACACACACACACAGACACACACACACACACACACACTGTCCCTCTCTCTCACACACACTGTCCCTCTCTCTCTTTCACACACACACTGTCCCTCTCTCTCACACACACTGTCCCTCTCTGTCTCTCTCTCACACACTGTCCCTCTCTCTCACACACACTGTCCCTCTCTCTCTCACACACACTGTCCCTCTCTCACACACACACACTGTCCCACTCTCTCACACACACACACTGTCCCTCTCTCTCTCACACACACACACACACACTGTCCCTCTCACACACACACACACAGTCCCTCTCTCTCACACACACTGTCCCTCTCTCTCTCTCTCTCACACACACACACACACACACACACTGTCCCTCTCACACACAGACACACTGTCCCTCTCTCTCACACACAGTGTCCCTCTCTCTCACACACACACACACACATACACACACACTGTCCCTCTCTCACACACACACACACTGTCCCTCTCTCACACACACACACACACACACACACACTGTCCCTCTCTCTCTCACACACACACTGTCCCGTTCTCTCACACACACACTGTCCCTCTCTCTCACACACACTGTCCCTCTCTGTCTCACACACACACACTGTCCCTCTCTCTCTCACACACACACACACACACTGTCCCTCTCTCACACACACACACACACACACACACACACACACACACACACACTGTCCCTGTCTCTCTCACACACACACATGCACACACACTGTCACTCTCTCTCACACACACACACACTGTCCCTCTCTCACACATACACACTGTCCCTCTCTCTCACACACACACACACACACACACACTGTCCCTCTCTCACACACACACACACACTGTCCCTCTCTCTCACACACACACTGTCCCCCTCTCTCACACACACACACACTGTCCCTCTCTCTCACACACACACACACTGTCCCTCTCTCACACACACACACTGTCCCCCTCTCTCACACACACACACTGTCCCTCTCTCTCACACACACACACTGTCCCTCTCTCACACACACACACACTGTCCCTCTCTCACACACACACACTGTCCCCCTCTCTCACACACACACACTGTCCCCCTCTCTCACACACACACACTCTCCCTCTCTCTCTCACACACACACACTGTCCCTCTCTCACACACACACACTGTCCCCCTCTCTCACACACACACACTGTCCCTCTCTCACACACACACACACACACTGTCCCTCTCTCATACACACACACTGTCCCCCTCTCTCACACACACACACTGTCCCTCTCTCTCTCACACACACACACTGTCCCTCTCTCTCACACACACACACACTGTCCCTCTCTCACACACACACACACTGTCCCTCTCTCACACACACACACTGTCACTCTCTCTCTCTCTCACACACACTCACTGTCCCTCTCTCTCTCTCACACACACTGTCCCTCTCTCTCTCACACACACACACACACACACACACTGTCCCCCTCTCTCACACACACACACACACACACTGTCCCTCTCTCTCTTTCACACACACACTGTCCCTCTCTCACACACACACACACTGTCCCTCTCTCACACACACACACACACTGTCCCTCTCTCTCTCACACACACACACTGTCCCCCTCTCTCACACACACACACTGTCCCCCTCTCTCATACACACACACTCTCCCTCTCTCTCTCACACACACACACTGTCCCTCTCTCACACACACACACTGTCCCCCTCTCTCACACACACACACTGTCCCTCTCTCACACACACACACTGTCCCCCTCTCTCACACACACACACTGTCCCCCTCTCTCACACACACACACTCTCCCTCTCTCTCTCACACACACACACTGTCCCTCTCTCTCACACACACACACACTGTCCCCCTCTCTCACACACACACACTGTCCCTCTCTCACACACACACACTGTCCCCCTCTCTCACACACACACACTGTCCCTCTCTCTCTCACACACACACACTG